>NC_065409.1:16766306-17067314 GCF_024362695.1 Pectinophora gossypiella
CGAAGCTGTTCCGGAACCCGTCGCCGGTCCGAGCGCCGCGCAGGTTACCGGTTTATCGGTGGACCGCGTGGCGATACGCCTACCTTCATTTTACCCGGAAGACCCTGCGATGTGGTTTGCGCTGGTGGAAGCGCAGTTCGAGATGCAGGGCATCAAGGCTGACTCAACGAAGTTCTTCTCGGTGCTCCGGGAGCTCGACCTCCGCACAGCAAGGGAAATTCGCGATATAATTACCAACCCACCCCAAGCAGAGAAATACGAAAAATTAAAAAGCGAGCTAATAAAACGTCTTTCTTTTTCACGGGAGCAGAAGATGCGACAGTTACTAACTACGGAAGAATTAGGGGACCGAAAACCATCGCAGTTTTTACGTCATCTCAGGGCGTTGGCTATGGACGGTGTAGGTGAAGAGTTTCTGCGCAGTCTGTGGTGCAACCGTTTACCGCTGCACATCCAGGCTATTTTGGCGTCACAAGCGACAACACCGTTGGATGAATTAGCAACTCTTGCTGACCAGATTTATGAGGTTGTACCTTCTCCTTCTTACCAAAAACAGGTGGCAAGTGCAGAGTCGTTCGAGGGCATGATGCAACGTCTGGAGCAGACCATCACCACGCGGATCCAACAGGAACTGGCGCAACAGATAGCTCAACTTAACGTCAGCTCAGAGGGTAGAACATCACGCCGTACATTCCACGGCAGAAATTCCAGATCAAACAACAGGTCCAGGTCACGGGGCCGGAGCCAGAACCGAAAACCAGGTATGTGCTGGTATCACAGTAATTACCAAGAAAATGCAAGGAAGTGCATCCCCCCTTGCAATTTTAAGTCGGGAAACAGCCACGACAGTCAATAGAGGCGACAGATGACTGTCGAGCCGCCACTTGTCGCCTATTTATTACCGACAAAAGCACTAAAATTCAGTACCTCATCGATACTGGCTCAGACCTCTGCGTACTACCAAAGAAGTACTTACAACATTATACCCCGGCCACAGACTACACATTATCGGCAGCAAATGGCTCACTCATCCGGACCTATGGCACTGTAAAGAAACACGTAAATTTGGGGTTAAGACGTGATTTTACATGGAATTTTGTAATTGCCGATGTAGACAAACCAATAATTGGCGCTGATTTTTTGTCATATTATGGTCTTTTAATCGATTGCAGGCACAGAAGATTGCTGGACAGCCTAACCACCTTATCAACAGTCGGTGAGATCAAGCACTGCCAACACACAAGCGTCAGATCCATCTCAGGCAATAGTGAGTACCACAAACTTTTAGCAGAATACCCTGCTCTGACTAAACCATCTGGCGTGCAACGAGACATCAAGCATTCGACTGTCCACTATATACGAACGACTGATGGCCCTCCTGCCTTCTGCCGACCTCGCCGACTACCGCCAGATAAACTGAAGATAGCTAAGGAGCAGTTTGAAGAGATGATCAGAGACGGCACTGCCCGCCGTTCTGATTCTCCCTGGGCTTCCGCCTTGCATTTGGTTCCTAAAAAAGGAGAAGGGTGGAGGCCATGCGGCGATTATCGTGCGCTTAACGCACGCACCATACCTGATAGGTATCCTGTCAGGCACATCGAAGACTACTCCCACCGTTTAGCTGGCTGCAAGATTTTCTCCAAGCTCGACCTGGTAAAAGCTTACAACCAGATACCTGTGTTCCCGGACGACATCTCGAAGACCGCTATTACTACTCCTTTCGGTATGTTCGAATTTCCTTTCATGTCGTTCGGACTACGAAATGCGGCTCAGACCTTCCAGCGATTCCTCGATGAAGTACTGCGAGAGCTGAATTTTACATACGCCTTCATCGACGACATTTTGATATTTTCACGAGACCAGCAGGAACACCTGGAACATTTACGTCAGGTATTTGACAGACTTCAACAGTATGGTTTACTGCTAAACGAGGCGAAGTGTTCGTTTGGACAGACCCAGGTACCATTTCTTGGTTTTATGATCTCGGAAGAAGGCACACGTCCAATGGATGATAAGGTCAAGACTATCCAGGAGTATCCAGCACCCAAAACCGTTAGTGGGCTTCGTCGTTTCCTGGGTATGCTGAATTTTTATAGGAGGTTTATTCCCCATGCTGCAGACGATCAAGCACTCCTACATGACATGCTGTCTGGACCTAACATCAAAGGCTCGAAACCCCTCACGTGGACTCCGGACTTGTACCAAGTTTTCGAAAATTGTAAGACGAGTCTAGCAAGATCCACTCTCCTTGCGCATCCAGAGGCAAACGCACCGCTCGCCCTCGTGACTGATGCTTCAAGCACAGCCTTGGGCGCGGTATTACAGCAGTTGGTACATGGGCACTGGCAACCTCTAGCTTTTTTTTCCAAGAAGATGAGTAAGACCCAGCAGCAGTATAGCGCTTACGATCGCGAACTTCTTGCAGTGTACGAAAGCGTCAAGCACTTTCGATTTATGGTGGAGGGAAGACACTTCGTAATCTATACGGACCACAAACCACTTATCTTCGCATTTCAACAGAAAGACCGTAAATGCTCTCCGAGACAATTTAATCATTTAGATTTCATTTCGCAGTTTACTAGCGATATCCAACACATCTCGGGTAAGGACAACGTGGCTGCAGATACCCTCTCCCGTATAGAAGGTATCACTGCCCCGCCAGACTTCGAAGCGCTTGCGAGACATCAACAGGATGACCAAGAGCTCCGAGACCTCATTTCATCGGTAACTTCGTTAAAGCTGGAAGAGGTGTTAATCCCAGGTACCAATATAAAATTAATATGTGACGTCTCTCAATCGAGGCCTCGTCCTTACATCGCGAAGGAGTTGCGTCGAGACATTTTCAACGTCGTCCATAACATGAGCCACCCTGGGGTCCAAGCTACTACGAGATTGGTAACAGAAAAGTTCATCTGGCCCTCAGTTCGCAAGGATTGCCGATCTTGGGTGCAAGCATGCGAAGCCTGCCAGCGTTCGAAAGTGCAACGACATACCTCATCACCTCTGGCCACATTCAAGCTACCAGGAGTTCGTTTTACCCATGTCCATATCGACTTGGTTGGCCCGTTACCATCATCCGCCGACTTTAAATATTGTCTAACTGCTGTTGACAGGTTCACACGCTGGCCGGAGGTGACACCAATCTACGACATCACGGCGGAGTCAGTAGCACGAGCCCTTTACGAGACGTGGATTGCGCGGTTTGGTTGCCCGGAGACCATTACCACGGACCAAGGCCGCCAATTTAATTCTAATCTGTTTAAGGCCCTGGCGAAGTTGTGCGGTATCCAGCTGCGGCAAACTACGGCCTATCACCCTGCAGCCAACGGGATGGTGGAACGTTTACACCGCACCCTGAAGGCGGCTATAATGGCCCATAATGACCCCAGGTGGACCGACGTACTTCCTGTAATACTTCTGGGGGTAAGGACGGCATGGAAGGCGGACCTGCAATGCTCGGCAGCTGAGATGGTTTATGGTGAGCCACTGAGGATCCCGGGTGAGTTCATCCATCCAACTTATTCATCACCTCCAGCTGAAGCGGAATTTGTGTCACAACTCAGGGGGCACATGTCACGATTACGAGCAACACCTGGCACGAGACATTCAACCAAACCCACATTCGTGCACGAAGATCTAAAGACCTGCAGCCATGTATTTCTTCGCAAAGACGCCCTTCGAGGGGCCTTAGAAGCACCGTATACTGGTCCACATAGGGTGATCACGCGCAGCGGCAAGACTTTCACTCTTGATCTATTAAGAGGCCCGGTAACGGTTTCAATAGATCGAGTCAAACCGGCCTATTTACTCACGGACACTGTTGTTACACCACCGACAACGGTAACAGCGCCGCCAAGTATAACCACGCGCTCGGGACGGCGAGTAAAATTTCCCGATTATTTTTCCGCAGGGCTATGAAACTCCCGGGGGGGTGGTGTGGCGACTGCCCATCACTAGACACCACATCACTAAGGCGCAAGAAGGGCGACGCGAGGCGCGCGGGCGCAGCATTGCAAACCGGCTCCCAGTCGGCGCGCACCACTGGACCAGTCTACCGAACGCACTCCGAGCACCCGCACGTCGCTTTCGCTCGCACCCGGTCTAGGCTTTAATCGCGGCTTTCTACACGCTAGATGCTTTCTATCCCCCCTAAACTTTTGTCTTGTTTTCTCACTTCCTTTCATACTTCTACTTCTATTACTATTCTTTCTTAAACTGTGTAACTTTCCGTTCTATAATAATAAACTGTACTGTGTACGTGAAGTGACTTTCTTTTAACGGACGATCTATACACTAGCTTCATAGCTGTATATATAGCAAGATAGCTATACGTATGTCATTTCGTCGCTTTATTTCTCCCAAATAATTTTAGGGTAATAAAGTACCTAACAATTTTATTTTCCTAATTTATAATTAACACTTAGCCTTTGGCGATATTTCCTGTACATGCCATCTAATTTTATTTTAAGTTATTCCTGTAATTTTATCATCCGCTGAAAAACATACCTACTCAGTTTACGTCTCACTGCTGGGCACAGGCCTCCCCTCAATCAATCCAAGGTTTGGTATGGAGTTCCGCCACGTTGCTTTACCACGTGTCTCATTTTTAACAATATGATTTCGACAATGTCCCCATCGAGAATCGAACCAGGCCCTCCAGGTCGTGAGCCCAACGCTCCAACCACTATACCACAGAGGCAGTATTATAATTAATATTACTGTGTATTCTCACAATTCCTCCCAACATTGTACCAATCCTATCTACTAATCCCACAAAGCATAAACACAATCAACTATCATCTGACCATCTTAAATTTATAATCGATCGATAAAATCTCGGGGGTGTATGCGCGCGCGCACGAATCTCGCGGCTAATGATAATGTGGGCCCGGCAATTAACTGCGCAGCGCTGGGCCGCACCGCGTCACTGTTGATTTGTGATTGATTATATTTACTGCATAGGTAAGAGTTTTGGCAGTACATAATGAGTGTGTAAATGTATTTATATATTTACTTAATTATTTATTGTGCACAGAAACACAATATCACAACATGAAGAAAGACGAAAGGCACAACTTATTTCTAACAGAAATTTCTTCAGTGGAAGTTTAGCGAAAGGGCAGATGACGTATACAAGCATACATATAATACATAAAGATCCTATATTAAGTCCCACTGCTGGCCACAGACCTCCGAAAGGCGTATGTAGCATACTCCACCACACTGCTCTACTGCGGGTTGGTAGACGTGTACTTTACGGCCAAATAGCGGGGACAACCGACTTAGTGCCGAATCGTTTTACTTTTTCGGACAATCAGGTGATCCAGTCGCGGCTGATTTTGTCTATACTGATTCTATTGATTAAACCTGTAGTTAGCTCTCTGCTGTTTCCTGTTAAGTCTATTTTGTTTTGTAAGTTGTTAGTTTTCCATGTATTAAATGAGTAAATACCTATCGAAATGGAAACTAAGGTACACAAACACTCCTTCATTTCCGTGCTTCGGAAGGCACGTTAAACCGTTGGTCCCGGTTATTACTTACTGATGTAAGTACGTAGTCGTTATATGAGTCATGTCAGGGGCCTTTGGCGGCTCAATAGTAACCCTGACACCAGGGTTGATGAGGTTGGTACTCCACCTCACAACCCACACGATAGAAGAAGAAGAACTCCTTCATTTTGCGATGTATGCATTTAGGTACCCCTGACTAGCCTAATTAGACTTGCACAAATTCAAATTCAAATAAAACATACACGAAAGATACAGTTCATTCTGGATTTATTTACTATTTATTTTCTATTTATTTATAATATTATATTTTATATTTTTTTAATTCAAATTCATATTGAAATTCAAATTCAAAAATATCTTTGTTCAGTAGGTAACATGGTTACACTTTGAATCGTCGGGACCGGAAAGGATGGCGTGAAAAAGAGGAGGCATATATATACCCATCAGTGGGTGGATACAGGCTGAGTAGATAGATAGATAGCCTAATTACGAATATAGTCGAGAAGTTATGTTATGTTCTTTTCTCTAGTTTATAAGTAAGCGTTAAATACAAGGCGTTTGTTCAACGAAATTACAGGTTCAATTGGCAATTTGATAATGAATTATAGTTTAAGATGAAATATTGACGTATTAATATGAAAAGTATAGGTGTTTGAGGCGTATGGGTGAAGTATTAGTCGACGATAGGTATGATTTAGTAGACAAGGTAGTTTTAAAAGTTTGTAGGCGAATGTATTTACCTAAATTGGTCAAACAGAAAGCTCGGTGAGGTGTGGGTACTTAGTTCATCTTGCGATAGATGTACCTCTGCTTACCCCAATTCAGATATAGTCGTGAGCTTATGTTTATGTAGGTACATACATGCGTACTTTCTAAATGATGCGTGGTGGAGACATAAGTTATTTTGATATTTAAAAATTATTACATTTTTAATCATAAAATAAAAATGTCAAATGAAAAACTGACCAAGGGTAGTGTGAGCATAAGTAAAGATACTTACAGATTTTGTTCTGTATGTTATGTCTTCTGAGCCAAAGTACTTTGGAAGCTGCCGATGCACTTTCAAGTAGGTTTCACACGTAGGTAATCATTATGATTGACACACTTTTATAACGTTTTTAAAGTTCTTGCAAAAATTAGCGCGCGATTTAGTACGATGACTGAACTTTTTTTTAAAGCTTAGGGTAGAGGGAGTTTTTGGCGGGAACCAAAGTCTTATAATCAAAATTATACGCGACTTGAATACGAAAATTAAAATTATTTATATTTTTTAGTGATATGTAATTTGTTTGATAGACAAGAGTGGAGAATGCTACACCAACAAGAGCGTGGCTCTTAAATTATATGATGTATAATTTTAACAAAAGCGCGTAAGTCTCAAAAATATGTTTGATAATTCTGACGTCAATTTAATCACAATATTAGTATTTTGCCACGGCATAACGGCAAACTGTTGTAACTCAGCTTTGTGTATAAATCAAGGCAGAGGAGTGACGCGACGCCACAACTGTTAATTGTTATAAACACTGAAATTTAGGAGTACCAAGTGATTTATTTGGAACAACTTTTGCAACTTTTGTTGCGATTCTAACCCGAGTGAGAAGTCGTAATTGGCCGTGAGGCGACTTAGGGAAAATATGTTATTTATCGTTTATATACGTTGCATGTGTGGATGGGGAAAGGAAGGCTTAGAATGTTTGACGCAACATATCATTCCGGGTAACGGGCGATCGATACTAAATAATAAATTTAATTATGCACATTTTTATTTCTGCTAAAAAAAATATACCATTTTTTTTGTTGTATTTTTTTCGTTTTTTTTTTTTTTATAATAAGACTAATATACTTACAGGTACCTTGATATACACACAGTCTGTGTGAAGATAGAAGTTCCTAATAAAAAAAGTCAGTCAAGTGCTAGTCGGACTCGCGAAACGAGGGTTCCGTACAAACTGTCTTTTTTTGACGTGACTTATTGCAGATGGCATTAACTACTTGGCCGGAATACAATCTGTCGTAAATTAACAAAGATAGGAAGTGTTTTGACATTGACGTCTACATAGCTGGGGATTGGGTTACCAACTGCAAATAAGTTAAAAATCGCAAAAAAAATGTGATGGAACCTCGTCGCTGCAAGCAGCGAAGTATGTATGAGAATTTTCCGAAACTAAAAAAGAGGTGACTATTTTGGCTAAATTTTTTGGCTATTTTTGTAACCCAGGGTAATCTGTAATTGGCTTTCTTGTTACTTGAACCATTATATCACTACTATGATAATATATAAGCTATTGATTACCCAAACAAATAATAAATGAATAAATAAATAAATAATGTGTTTGAATGAGTGGTATTTCTGCCATACCCCAATGGAATGGATGAGTTGCGTCTATCTGCGTCTATAGCTATCAAGTTACGTCTGTAGACGTGCGCACATCGAAAGTTGGTAATTAAGAAGGCAATAAATTACTTGAAGGCGGGACGGGTTAGGCCGGGAACAAACACAACAGCGAAGCTAGAAATGGTGCCTGTTCATAGGTAAAAGACATGTATGTATTGTATGTATTACTTATAGACCCACTAGGGTCGATTAAATCTTTCAAATACATATAATCTTCTCAGACTATTAGCCGTAAAATACACCTCCAGCAACCCGCAGTGGAGCAGGGTGGCGGAGTATGCTCCATACCCACTCCGCTTGTTTAAGGGGAGGTCCACGCCTTGCACCACTTTGCCGGACAAATGTGGAGCGCTGAGGGCTCTCACCTGGTACAAATTTAAGAAAACACGCCTGCGGGTGCCCAGTTGGGCGCGAGGATAATATTTGAAATAATCAATCATTTATTTCAATCAACAATCAAAAGTCAATCATTTTATTTGTGTAATGCTGAGGAAAAAATTAAATTATTTACATCACATTAAAAACCTCAAAAATAACAGTATTTCTCCACTATTTAATGGATGTTATTATACATAATGTAAACCTTCCTCTGAGAATCACTCTATTAAAAAAATACCGCATCAAAATCCGTTGCGTACTTTTAAAGATTTAAGCGTACATAGGGTTATAGGGCCAAAAAAAGCGACTTTGTTTTATACTATGTAGTAATTTGCCAATTTTCACATTCCTTCTCACAGTCTTAATAATTAACCCACATTAAACCGAGTGCACGGAATCGATACGAATAACGATTTTGGCTCGATTAATATGTTTGTTGCATTCCGTTTGTAGATATCGAATCGATACGCTTTGGAAGCAACAGTAAAAACTTTATAGGTTTTAAATTGACGGTTGGAGGCGCCGAAAACTTTACTTTCGAACTTTTGACACGTCGTGTGCGACCTGTTTGCACTAAGTTTCCATTGTTTTACGTCATAATTATATTCCTCGATCATCTTCATTTTTCTTGAGTTGTGCACTTTTGTTACCTGCGGTCTTGTTTTGTGTTTTTTTTTTCAACTGTTGAGTTAAGCTCGCCTTTGTACATGTTCATTTCTGTTATATTTATAAGTAATTTGTTTGTGTGCTATAAAGCATAAATAAATAAGTAAAGAATCTTCTCTTCTACCTTGTATTTATTTTGGGTGTAGGTAGAAGATTTGTATATTATTATCTGCCTACCCTTTTGGGAACCGATACGGGCGCGATGCTATACACAATAAAGCAAATAAATTGCCATGCAATAGAAAATTCTAAAACGGATCGGCCGATTTTGATACTTTTTTGTGTGTGTTTGAGTGGGGCCAAAATGGTTTATAGAGACACAAATTGGACTTTATTTCCCGCCGCCGTGGTCGACGATTTCCCTCAATCAGCGCTTATCGCTATCGACCCACCTCCGACCACCCTTTCAGACGACGCCCTGACCCGAGGTTCGCGCCCAACTGGGCACCCTCAGGCCTGTTGTCTTAAACGTTGTACCGGGTGAGAGCCTTCAGCGGTCCCCATTTGTCCGGCTAAGTAGTTAATGCCATCTGCGGCTAATCTACAATAAGGCAAGTCCAAAAAAAAAGGACTTTATTGGGTCCAATTGGCACAAGGTAGCGCGACGATAGGGTAGAAAAGCGATTGTCGGGTCCATCCGTTCGAAAACTTTCCTAATAATTGCTGACAAGAGGCCAGAGGGAGAGCAGGCGTTTCCCGCCTTACGCTTCTTCGTCACGTACCTAAAAGCACACCCCGGATACTTCATACAAACAACCTCGTTTTACACAGACACCACACATTGACATTATCGTACACGCGCAACGTGTGTGTGACGTCTGACACCCTACGATTTAAGCCTAAACTATATACGAGGGGGGAGAGGTAAACCTAACTCAGACCCTGGTGGGGAGCGGAGAATTGCCGTTCTGCACGTAGCTAAAAGTAAGATTGTATTCATACGCGAACTTTCAGTACCTTAAATAAAATTTCAAAAAGCTTTTACGATATTTTCGAATCCACAAAGACAGTGGAAACCCGCATACAGCCACTCAAGGCATCAACGCGTCAAGTAGCACTTACAACACGTTCTTTTACGATTATCATCGCCGTGTGAAAGGTAGTTGCTTTTGTAATCGGTAACGATTACTATAATCAGATTACTATAACCAGATTACTGCGATAACAGCCCGTGAATCCGTTAGTTTAAAGTTGAAAATTATAGTAATTGGTCCACTTTGTTGCTATGAGTGACGAAGTTTCATTGACAAGAGATGATCCAGCTATGTGACCAATTAAACGGAATCCATGCTGACTATTATCGTGTGGGTTATGTAATCCATGGTCAACCTCATCAACCATGGTATAGTACCTCAATAACCCGTCAAAGGCCCCTGGCATTGATCATTATTATTATGATAGCGTATGAAAAAAAAAAATCACCTGCTTGGATTATATATCTAGTTTAAGCTCCCTCGACCAAGGTTTTGCCGCATCCAGCACAATGCAGCTCGGCTATGCCACCTGGGAACCAGTGTAGAGGGTTTCCTGTCAATGTGGTCTTTCGGATCAAACGTGCCTCTCGGTTACTGAAGGTTGGCGATCAGCTCATGGATTGTGTCCTGTGTAACCATGTCATCCTCGGCGTTCCCACGTGTTTACGAGCCAAAATTTTTCCCAACAATGTTACTTGAAGCAGGTGTATCAGATAGCACAACATCTTACTTTCGAACATTTGGGTAATCATCCTGCTATGTCCTAACAAAACTGGCAATCGCAATTTTTTCTGATATGTCCCCCACCGAGTCGTGAACCCAATGCTCAACCACTGGCCATTGCGCTATATTTATCATATACCTAGTTAATATTGAAAAACTTTCAGCCTATAGTTCAACTCATAACTCAGGACTCATAAGTCCCCACAGCTCACCGAGCTTTCTGTTAGACAGCGTGATGGTGATAAGCCGTATCGCCTCTAGCCATACAGGCGGCCAATCAGCTCGCGACAACAAACACTTCAGAACCCTCATTCATGCCTATTGCTATTAATTCTTTCAAATATTTTCCTCTCAGACGACGCCCTGAGCCGAGTTTCGCGCCCAACTGGGCACCGTCAGGCCTGTTGTCTTAAATGTTGTACCGAGTGAGAGCCCTCAACGCTCCCCGTTTGGCCGGCCAAGTAGTTAATGTCATTTGCGGCAAATCTACAATAAGTCTCTTCACGGTGTGTTAGTAAAAATTCCAATATTTCAAAAGTCGACTTTTTAATAGCTCCAGCTAAAAATTATCACTTAGTCTATTCCCGTACTCAAGAGTTTTACAGACCATAAAAGCGGCCCCACTGATCAGCGTAGTCTAAATTGCAATTTACTGGGTACCCACTTTACAACACATCGTCGCCCATAAAATGCTGTCATGTTCAAAAAATTCAAAAAATAATATCCATAAAGAAACCCTGAGAGATTTCTCGTAAAAGTATCAAGAAGTATCGTGTTTTTATCGACTCGCTAAAAAGCAATTTTGATGCGTTCAGTAATTTGATGACAAAGTACTCTTGGTGATTCTGGCAGCCACTTATTGGTAATCAAGTGGGCGGCGCTTGTGTCAAATGTTTGTTGTCAAGGTGAAGTTAAAAAAACTTAAGTTAGTACCTAATAGTACGTAATTCAGAAATCAGAATCATTTATTCAACGTAATTATCATGGATAAACTTATTGAAGGTCAATATAATTTTTTTGAATCTACGTCATTTCGCAAGGTCTTATGGCTGTGTAGAAGAAATCCAATCAAAAACATAAATGTGAAATGACAGCCAAGTTCCATACAATGATAAATGCCTTGGTTGTTGACTTCAACGACAAAAGAAGTGAGATCTAAATGGGTGCCAAGTTCAATGTTCAGTCCTGAATTTATTTATAAGTAACAGTATAACATAAAATATCTTCTTATAACATAAGATAATGTATTGTAGCCTAAGCTCTGTCTTGGCTAGTTTTTATAAACCTACCAACGAATTATTATGTTCGATCGTTAGTTTCTACCAACAATCCGAATTTTCGGAATTATAAAATAAGAACCGACAAATACTTGTAGTTTTAGAACTTGCGAAGGCTAATACTAAGCTAAGGATAATTCACATATGAAAACTAGCCAAGACAGAGCTTAGGCTACGATACATTATCTTATGTTATAAGAAGATATTTTATGTTATACTGTTACTTATAAATAAATTCAGGACTGAACATTGAACTTGGCACCCATTTAGATCTCACTTCTTTTGTCGTTGAAGTCAACAACCAAGGCATTTATCATTGTATGGAACTTGGCTGTCATTTCACATTTATGTTTTTGATTGGATATCATTACTTTTTTTAGGTATTATTTCATCATTATTTATGAGTAGATAATGATTTTACACTATTGATTTGATGTGCGCTGAATATAAAAATAATAATTAATCCCAGTTAATAATAATAATATGTAAACCGAGTATAAACCGAGAATATACCTAGATACTTACCTACTAAACTGATATGCCTAAGCTAGGCAACAGTCGGCCGACGATATTCAGTTTTTAAGCTACCGTTGAAGAAAGCTGTCGCATAATGAAAGTTACTCGTAGTAAAATATTGTCCAGAAATATTATAATTGCTCTCATACATACAACGGAGGAGAAAAATCAAGAAGAGAGTCCGAGAGTATTGGGTGCATCCCATCTACAGTGATAGATTATTAAATGGAAAATTTTACACGATGCATTCAAAATTACTAGACAGTGCCATAATAAAAAGAATGCACGACCGTCCGGCTCCAAAACTCGGAGCGAAGTGAACCATCGGCCGACAAAACAATCGGTCGGTGTGCGCGCTTGCAAGGAGCTCCATACTGATATAGCAGTCGGCCGATAGTTTGCTGATAGTTCAGTTTGAACGCAGTTGAGTAGCCCATCAAACTTATTTATCAGCCGATACCAAATCGTTGTCGTATGCAGACTTGCATACATCTTCATACTGATTATAAGCCCGACCAAACTATCGGCCGATAGAAAGTCTGTGGTTCGCGGGGGCTCTTAAATTTACTAAGAAGAGCGGTACCTACCTATATATACATACATACCAATAGCTACAAAACTATAATAGGTGCATATTTGTTGCCTTTAACGTAAAAAAATGATGGTAGGTTAACTTCTACTTTTTGAGTTACATTCTTCCATTATGACGTAAGTTGGTTACCTACTGAAGAAATAGATTATAGATTTGGTATGACTTTGTTCAATATACTAATTATTAGGGAGCGGGAAAATAAAATGCGTCCTTCGTCGTTACTCCATTTTGTATCTCTATTTATTTGGCGTTGATTTACAGCGCCATCTGTTGGTTCTTTTGGTTACTACTTTACAATTTCCTATCATAAAAAATATGGACGCAGTCAGCTAGCCAAACTAAATTGTTACAATAGGTTTGCGCTAGATGGCGCTTGTGTGTGTCTATTTTGTTTTGATAAAACGATTTAGAATAGATAAACTATTAAGCATAAGTAGTAGCACGGAAAGTTCACTCAAAATTGCATTTTTATTCCTCGCGTTTCGGCGGCAACAAAATCAGTATTTGTTGACAAATAATGCGCAACCATTCATCCATATAGGTAATTCAGGTAGATTATCCGATTGCCCTTTTTCGAATCCTTCATACATTTTATTAATCGAATAATATTTACTATTATTAGGACGAAAACAACAAAATACTGCGCAAGCTACTACTATATAACTGCTGGCGACTTAATACCTACTATGCGGGCCGCGGCCCGCGCGGCGCGTTGTGACGTCACAAGCGGTCACGTGACTGTTGGCGGGACTCTGTATTTTTCGAAACTTTGAGTGCCTATAAAATCAAAACTTCTAAGTATTTTTGACTACAACAAAAACCAGTGTATTTTTATACATTCAGACTTTACTGAGACATCATTTCAAGCGATTTGGCATACTTAGTAACATTCTTCATTAGGTATTTTAGTTAAGCGTTCATAATAGAATCTAAATATTAAAAAATTGCCAGTTTTATATTTTTTCCTTTGTATTCATGTAACTACCGATCTGCATGCCAAATTTTAACTCTCTAGGTCATCTGGAACTGGGTTAGAGTTTTGATCTATAGGTCAGTCAGTCAGTCAATGATAAAAATGAGGATTTTTGGACATTAATATCTAAATAACCGTTTGAGATAAGCTTATGAAATTTAGAACACATACGTATTTCGTTAGTCTCAATATATAAGCCAAATTTGATACGTTTATGTGAAATGGTTTTTGATTTATGAGGGGGTCAAAAGTGGCTCCAAATGGTTCGTGTAATATTACACACGGTGCGGCTCGCCAGTTCTGTAACTTGGCTTGACACGCGACCGCGTGTCTAGATGACAAGAAACTGCAACAGCATCTTTTAAATCAATGTAGGTATATAAGACAAGTTTTTTTAATAACTAGAGGAATATATTATAGTTTTTTTTTCATTTAGGTAATCGGTTTAGGTAATTTATTTACTTAAAAAGGTCCGGTTGCTTTTGTTCTAGGTGGAAAGTTTGAAAGCCATTAAAGATGAAATACGCTTAAAATTATCTCATCTTATAAATATTATGCGTCAAAGCTAGTATAAATCACGTAACATAAATCTTTTTTCTTTTTTTAGGATTTAAACTTAGAAAAATAGTAAGTAACTAAAACCTTCGAAAAACCAAACCCGTTGAGAAGAATCCGAAAGAACAAATATACAACGATGAAGTTTGACATGTACCGAAACGTCCGCGTCGTGTGAATCGTGCGGGTTGTGAGGTGGAGTACCAACCTTATCAACCCTAACAGGTATGGAGGTGTTTTTGCGTCTAATGACCGGGACCAACTGCTTAACTTGCCCACGGAATCTGTAATCTGTAATGTCCTTACCACACAAAGGACAGTCTCACAAACTGATTATCAAATCAAATCAAATCAAATTCTTTATTCAGGCAACTAGGCCCACACATTGCATTACATTACATTAAATAAAATATAATAAAAATAAAATAAATTAATATAAAATGCTTAGTAAGTAACTAAATAAATACCTAATAAAAAATAAGAATTGTTGTTTGTTGTTTGAAATCAACATAACAATGATGCTAATTCCTGTAAATACCATCTAATTTTATGACAATGTCCCCATCGGGAATCGAACCCGGACCTCCAGATCGAGAGCTTAACACTCTTACCACTAGACCATAGAGGTTGGTTCTTTAATTTTTTAACAACACTAAGTATTTCCGATGCCCAAGCTTATCGCACGGGTACAAAAACTAGGTGAGCGACGTACCTCATTAATGTAACCTCACACAAACAGCTATAAAACTAGATAAGGATAGTCTAATCCAGGCTGTCACTGTCACACGCGACAAATCAAAATTAGTGCTTTTATCTCGACTTTATCAACCTGTCGACGGATCACAGAGTTGTGTACTTTGGACGCAACGCGATGTGATTTGTGATAGACGATGTTACCTTGTCTATTAAAAAAAATGCAGCGGCTTAGGTTTTTTATCCGACTTTAAGGCATTATCCTTGACTGCCTCCGTGGTCTAGTGGTTAGAGCGTCAGGCTCACGATCTGGAGGTTCGGGTTCGATTCCCGACGGGGACATTGTCGAAATCACTTTGTGAGACTGTCCTTTGTTTGGTAAGGACTTTTCAGGCTTGAATAACCTGATTGTCTGAAAAAGTAAGATGATTCCGTGCTTCGGAGGGCACGTTAAGCTGTTGGTCCCGTCTATTAGCCGTAAAAAAACACTTCCACCAATCCGCAGCGTGGTGAAGTATGCTCCATACCCCCTCCGGTTGCTTGAGGAGAGGCCTGTGCCCAGCAGTGGGACGTATATAGGCTATTTATGTAAGCCATTAACAATTTGCCGCGTATATTATGTTACGGCGGGTACGGTAACGGCCTCCGTGGTCCACTGGTGCGTTGGGCTCACGATCCAGAGGTCCCAGGTTCAAACGCCGGTGGTGACATATCACGAAAATCACTTTGTGATCCTTGGCTTTTAGGAAATTACAGACTGATCACCTGATTGTCCGAAAGTAAGATGATCCGTGCTTCGGAAGGCACGTTAAGCCGTTGGTCCGTCCGTTGGATTACTATTTACTGATGTAAGTGAGTAATCGTTACATGAGCCATGTCAGGGGCCTTTGGCGGCTCAATCATAACCCTGACACCAGGGTTGATGAGGTTGGTATTCCTTTGGGTTGATTTTTGGGTAAGAAGTTGAATTTAAAATTAAATTAGGATGTGTCTGCAGGAATCGGGGCCAGTGTACGTCTTAAACTTAAATAAAGATTCCTACTATTATATTTGTACTATTGTATTTTTACTGTACTTATTATATTTGTACAAAGTTTTCCTGTACAGTCATGAGTAATACCATGTACCCACTTTAGAACCCTGTCGCACTATTATATTTGACATTTAATATGACTTACTGTTTAATTTGTCAAAAAGTTAATGTGATATGGTATCAAAGTGTATACGTATTAGTTCTCGTGACTGTACCCAAAGGTTGCCTGGAAGAAATTACTGCATGAGCAATAAGGCCGCCTGTTGTGCTTTTCTGTACAATGTTGTCCTTATCTCTGTATTTTGTGTCCATTGTATTTTAGTCAATAAAGTATTTTATCTATCTATCTTTCTATCCGGGTTGTGAGAAGCGGCAGTAGTTTTAGGCGGATGAGACGTTCGTTATGTAAAAATTGTCGATTCAAAGTGTAACTATGTTACCTACTGAATAAAGATATTTTTGAATTTGAATTTGTTAGTGATATTTATATCTCCACCAACCCGCATTGGAGCAGCGTGGTGGAGTATGCTCCATACCCCCTCCGGTTGATTGAGGGGAGGCCTGTGCCCAGCAGTGGGACGTATATAGGCTGTTTATGTATGTATTTATTATCATATTCAGTATTGAAAAAATGATTGTATCATTGACTCATATCCTGATTCTTGTATTAATTGCATTTCACTTTGGATTACTGAAGATCTATTTTTACCACACCACTCAAAATGTCACCACCAGGATACCATGACGTAAGCAAATTCATTACCAATCTAAAATACCTACTTATTCCTTGAAAACATAAAATAAAATTAATTGAATGAGTTCTTACAACTCAGTGGAAAGATTCTCGATTTTTATGGCAACAGTAAAATTTGAACGACATTTTAATCCAAAGAATTGATACAGATTGTTAAATTGTATCGAGTGATGGTCAGCATTCTTATTTTGAAGTTCTTCTATCGTGTGGGTTGGGAGGTGGATTACCAACCCCATCTACCCTGGTGTTAGGGTATTATTGAGCCGCCAAAGGCCCCTGACATGGCTCATGTAACAAATCAGAATCAGAATCATTTATTCAACGTAATTATCATGGATAAACTTGTTGAAGGACAATGTAACATTTTTGAATTTACGTCATTTCGCAAGGTGTTATGGCTGAGGAGAAGAAATGACAAGAAACTGCAACAGCAACACATCTTTTAAATCAATGAGGATACATTACAAGTTATTTAATAACTAGAGAAACACATTCAATACCAGACATTTTTATCATTTAGGTAATCTTTAATCTTATAATAGGCTTTTTTACATAAAGTAAGCTTCACGTGAGCTTTAAATTTATTCTCTGACAAATTTAAAATACGGGATATAGTATTTATAGATGTAAGTAAGAATACTTACTTACTTACTACTATATCCTACGGACCAACGGCTTAACGTGCCTTCCGAAGCACGGATCATCTTACTTTCGGACAATCAGGTGATCACCCTGTAATGTCCTAACCAAACTAGGGATCACAAAGTGATTTTTGTGATACGTCCCCCACCGTGATTTGAACCCGGGACCTCCGTATCGTGATCCGCTCAAACCACTCCAGTGGTGTATTTTGAAGTTGAAGATGGTATTCCTGATAGCTTTGCTGTGAGTCATGTGAAAATTCAAACTGTTTGTAGAAGTGCCTGTACGGTCACGAGCATTTATATGTAGTATACACTTTAGTACGATGTCACATTAACTTTTTTGACAAATTGAACTGTAAGTCTCACTAAATGTCAAATATGTTAGTGCGACAGAGTCATAAAGTGGGTACATTATATTGCTCATGACTGTACTAGAACCAACTCGCCAGTTATAATCATCATCTCCCTAGCGTTTCCTTTTTTCCCAGGGTCCGCTTACCTAACCTGAAGATTTCACAGATCCCGTGTTTTACAGAAGCGACTGTCTGTCTGACCTACCGACCCGCGAAGGGAAAGCCAGCCCAATACAGATTAGGTCACATACCTCTGAAAATGCATTTCTCGGGAATGTGCGTTTCCTCACGATGTTTTCCTTCACCGCTACTCACCAGTATCCCGGGCAATTAATAATTTAAAACCCCATCAACCCTGGTGTCAGGGTTATTATTGAGCCGCCAAAGGTCAGGGTTATTATTGGTGATGGGGTTAGTATTCCACCTCACAACCCATACGACAGAAGAAGAATAATTTAAAGATTTTATTGCGAACTTGTTTATTATATTGTAATAATTGTGCAATAGTAAGTTAGTAATTCGAACATTAAGCTTAAATTATAAATGAGATTATTTACGTAAGTATGGAACGGTTTTAAATATCGGTGTAATATAATTTTATTTTAGTGAAATACAAAATTTTAAAGGATTCATTTAATCGCTACGTTCTTGACTGAACATCCACTTAGCCGGGTAAAGAAACCCGATCTGACACTAATAAAAAAAACAAATTCAATAAAGCATATCGCACACTATCACCAAATATAAAGCTGGTTGCATATAAAAGGCTGCCGAAAAACAGTAGATCCATAAACATTTATAACCTACCGAATTGAGGGGTCATCGCCGGTCCTACAAGACTGACTGAAATCATGTGTATTTTATTGCTATAATGTACTTTTATTTTGTATTTATTGCGCATAAAATGCTCATCAGGGTGTGAGGGGCCGAAAAAGTTTGCTTGATAAGATCAAAAGAGATTTTTCAGATGTATGAAGAAGGAAGTGTCGGTTTAGATGTGTTTTTTTAATATTTTTTAACATAGTCATACAAAAAAAAAATTAACCGGAAGATTTTTTAATTTCTGTAAAATTGATCCGATTGCACATAATAGATTTTAAATTGGTAACGACGATTTGTTTTTGTAAAAAGGAAAAAATAAAAGGAGTGAAGAGAAGATATCATTAAAAACAAGGAAACGGTTTATTAAATCATATATTTGGAGCATTGCACTCTATGGAAGTGAAACGTGGACTATGACACAGAGAGACAGAGAGAGGTTGGAAGCGTTTGAGATGTGGTGTTGGCGAAGGATGGAGGGTATAAGCTGGACTAAAATGGTGTCAAATGAAAAAGTGCTGGAAAGAGTTGAAGAAAAGAGAACCATATTGAAGACTATAGAGAACCGGAGAGGAAATATGATTGGCCACCTGATACGACACGATTGATTTATAACAAACATTATAGAAGGGAAAATTGAAGGAAAGAGAGGAAGGGAGACCTAGGATAAGATTTATGAAACAAATAAAAGAGAAGGTGCAGGTCGTGTCGTATCGGGAGGTGAAGGTTTTGGCGGGAAGAAGAGAGGAATGGCGGTTACTCCACCGACAAGAGCGCAGCTCTTAAATAGAGAGAGAGAAGAGAAGATAAATAAAATATCCCTTTTAATTCTATATCCCACATGAACACCAGCTCGCCAGCTACATTAAAGTCCTTTTGCCATTGACCGGATCAAATCCTGGAAACTACGCGATATCAATATGGTCCAAATATGAATTCAAACTCAGTGGTTTTCTTTCAGCTTGTGATTCATAATTATCCTACGTAACCAATTGCATTCGATGATAAGTGCATAAAGTTGACATACGTATAGACAGAACAGACATTTATGCTGAAATAACCTAGTTGACTAAGCTCTAAAGAGAAAAAAAAAACTATATTGCTATGTGTACCATCCGGTTGATTGAAAGGAGGCCTGTTCCCAGCAGTGGGACGTAAATAGTCTGTTTATAATTGTTAACGACCGACTCCTTGGTCGTCCTAAGTTTTGTTTTTTAAATATATTGTCATATTCGTTACGTTCTATTGTTTTAGAAAAAATGACAGTTTTCGTTCAATATTAGAATCCGCTTATAATTTTATGCTTTCTCGATCTTTTCATTTCATGCAGTCTCAACAATAATGTTATGTTATGTATACGATTATGTTGTGTACCTGCTTACTGGCTAATCAGATGCCACATCCAGAGTATTTCTTTAATCTTTACACGAAAGTGGAAAAACAAACGGTCACTTTAAGCGAATCTTTTGGTAAAAGACGAACATCATTACTTCAGTTTCATATCTGTCCTTCATTACAATTTTATGCTTTATTTATACTGTTGTATGCTTCAAACGTTTGCTGGACACAATTTAGATACGAAATCAAAATGTTTTCGCTCTGTGATTCTGTGAAATTGTGTTTTTATGAAACTGTCCTTTCATGTTTAACGATTCTGTTTGTTTGAGATGTTGTTAATAAAGTAAAAAGAGGTTCAATGAAATAAATGTTATTTCTATTTGAGTACTTCGTGTTAGCTAGGCAGAAAAGTCTCAGCGCTTATCGCTATCGACCCACTAGGGTCGATTAATCTATTCAAATATTTTTCCTCTCAGACGACGCCCTGAGCCGAGGTTCGCGCCCAACTGGGCACCCTCAGGCCTGTTGTCTTAAACGCTGTACCGGGTGAGAGCCTTCAGCGCTCCCCATTTGTCCGGCCAAGTAGTTAATGCCATCTGCGGCATATCTACAATAAGTCACATCGAAAAACAAAATGCGTATATTACGTCCTTCGACAACTACTCACCAACTATCACATCGGTAACAGAAAGCTCGGTGGGGTGTGGGTACTTAGTTCATCTTGCGATGGATGTACCTCTGACTACCCCACTTAGGATATAGTCGTGAGCTTATGTTATGTATGTATGTGTCTGTTCAACTACTGAGGATATTTTTTTGTTTGTCCTCTCTTGGTTTCCGCGAAAATTCGTAGTAATGTAATGTGTAAAAATGTCTTCATATTTCATTTTATGCCGGATCACTTAGCTCGGAACTGTGTCCATTGTTCAAGGCCGAATTATATCTTTATGGACACAAATTACAATGAAAAATTACACAACAATTACTTATTATAAAACCTGTGTCATCCACCGATTTACAATGTGTCACAACATAAAATTAAACGTGTAACTTAAAATCTGAACGTTAAGAATAACTTTTTCTTCTGCTAACAATTTTTCCATCATTCTGCTAACAATTTTTCCTATTAGACGTTCGCCGCCGCGATTCTTTAACATCCGGCTTTGACGTATGACGCCATGTCGTGTCGGTTAACAATGGAACTGCGGCCAACACTAGTGGCCGCCGTCCGGCTGCAGTGTCCAGATAGTGGCCGATGATTTAACGCTCAACTTTTGACACAACTAAGCTTTTTGGACATGGCCGCCTCTTGCCTATAAATAATGTCTTACGTGAACTTGCGTGCTTGGTTTGATTGACTGGCGGACGGCGGTGTACGCGCATTGTGATACTTTAATAAAAAGTCACTGTAGTCCCCCGACTGACTGACTGACTGTGGGCCCTGTGTGGACTGTGTGTGTGACTGTGGACTGTACCTGGTCCTGTATGCGTGTGTGGTGTGTTGTCTGTACACCAGCTTGCTTCCCAAATGGGGAGCGCCAGTTTGAATCTTAGTGCCGGACTATCGCCAATAAGTTAGCAGTTTTCACTAAGGGTAAATGTGGGATAGACGCCTCAGTGGGATAGTTGCCTCAGTAAACACATAGCGACATGTATAAACATTAGACCCGTTGTGTTTTTTTTTAACGTAACCCTACCCCCGCCCGTCCTTAAGTCAGTGCCATGCACTTAGCTGGAAAGGACGTGTCGCGAATTGTGAGACAATGAACATTTTTTGCGGTAATTAATTCGTGAATTTGGTTCGTCTGAAATATTGATAAGCTCGCAACTTTTGATTTTATGAGGTAAGTGTCTATATTTTTGTTTTATTTAAGTGTAGATGTCTTAAATAAAAGATTTTGTTTATTATTTACGTATGTTTTATCATTGAAGTAAACAATATTTTGCGCGGAGTCTATCCCCTCGAAAAAGGATAGATGCCTAGTTTTTTGTGAGTATAGATGCCCTTTGAGGCATGTATGAAACTTTAATCAATTTTTTATATTTTAGATATGCCTCGCAAGTACGTGCGCAAAGTAGGGGCAAGACCTCGGGGCGAATGGACGGAAGATGCCCTAAGAGAAGCTTTTGAAGAAATGAGGCAGAATAAGCACGGCTTGAATGAAATATCTCGTCGATATGGAATTCCTGCCAGGACCCTGAAAAGACGTTTCGTGAAACAAGATACTAAGAAACTTACTTTAGGTACTTTGTCAATTAAATCATAATAAATAAATCTAAGACAATCTTTAATTATATGCATAGGGCATCTATCCCACAAGCCAAATCATTATTATGGCATCTAACCCACACTTTAGGCATCTATCCCCGATTATAATACTTTTTTATTTCTTTTGTACAAAAAAAAATACAACTATTAATGTTAAAATACTTTAATTATTTATTTCATTAATAAGTACACAACACATCACAATCATTTAATTTTTATGAAAACTCATATTCTATCATTTATTTGCCTATTTCAAAAAGTGCGGCAACTATCCCACATTTACCCAATACAATTTTCTCGGCCAAAACACACCTCATCTGTCACGTTGGTCTAACAGAAAGCTCGATGAGGTGTGGCTACCTACATAGTTCATCTTGTAATGTATGTACTTCTGACCACCCTGATTGGAATATAGCCGTAAGCGTATTGTTATGCTTTTTCCCTTTAACACTTTCAAGGACAGAACGTCTAATGACGTTCCGATTCCAAGTTGTCATACTCTCATACTACTTATTATGAACCATCAATGACCCATAGTCTCTGTCCGTGAAAGGGACAGGGTCCGTAAAATAATTAAATAATTTCACCATTTCTGAAACTTGGACCATAGAAGTATCTATGTTTTGGTGTCTGGTGATAAAAGCGACTGTTCATATTTCACGCATTTGTTTGAGGGCACACTCTCGATGATTTGTTGTGCCTACTGATGTTTCGGCCGACCCTTTTTTATTTTTTCCCCTTTCTGTACTTCCTTTGTAGCTTCAGTTAGTTGTTGAACAATACGCTAGTTTCCAACTAATCAAATCAGTTACTTTTTTCATAAATATGTTAAAGCTAGTGTTTTGTCAACTTTAGATCTGTCTTTATTTAGTAATCGGAATTTCATAATTTATCTTTGACCTAGGAAACTACCCAATTATATGTGGATTATGGTGCTAATTCCTGCAGATGCTATCTAATTTTATTTGAAGTTATACCTGTCATTTTCTTATCCGTTGCAAAAGAAAGGGATGGGTAATCGACAGGCATAAAATATATGGAATACACGTCAATTTAAGCAGAAATCTAAAACAACCGTAAAAAAATTACATCAGCCAATACCCCGACAAAGTTAAGTAGACAGCACGTCAAAGGGATTACAATACCAGCGACCTCGCCTATTTTAGTCGCTCGGGTTATTCATTCGTTTTAAAATTAACTTGTTGACAATCATCCGTCCCTTTCCTTATCGGCGGATTAGAAAATGACAGGTATAACTTAAAATAAAATTAGGAGGTGTCTGCAGGAATCGGGGCCTATATCTAATATTATGGTCGAATTAGATATCACAACATAACATAAGCACACGACTGCATCCCAACTGGGATAGTCAGAGATACATTCATCGCAAGATGAACTAAGTACCCACACCTGACCGAGCTTTCTGTTACACCAATGTGATAGGTGGTGGTAGGTGGCCGTATCGCCATCTATGGCCGAGCCAACCGTGTTAGTGAAAACTGTACTTAAGATAAATGAATAACTTATTGGTGTAAGTCCAGTACTAACCGGCGCTTCTCGTTTGAAAAGCAACCATGTGAACCAGAGGACCGCAGTAAGACTTAATGTCGCAATGGCGACGTACAGTCATGAGCAATATAATGATAAAAGATGCATACTTATATCTGTTACTTATCTGACAGCCGTGGTCTAGTGGTTAGAGCGTTAGGCTCACGATCTGGAAGTCCGGGTTCGATTCCCGATGGGGACATTGTCGAAATCACTGATTGTCCGAAACAGTAAGATGATTCCGTGCTTCGGAGGGCACGTTAAGCCGTTGGTCCCGGCTATTAGCCGTAAAAACACCGCCACCAACTCGCATTGGAGCAGCGCGGTGGAGTATGCTCCATACCCCCTCCGGTTGATTGAGGGGAGGCTGTGTACAGTGGGACGTATATAGGCTGTTTATGTATGTTATGTACTTATATCTGTTATCCATAAAATTAAATGGTTAAACGAAGGGAAAACTGTACAGTCATGAGCAATATAATGTACCCACTTTAGGACTCTGTCGCACTAACATATTTGATATTTAGTGAGACTTACAGTTCAATTTGTCAATAAAGTTACTGTGACATGGTACCAAAGTGTAAACATATTAATGGTCGTGAGCGTACTAGTAGTAGATATTATATGATTGGGACCTTACTTAAATTAATCATTTATTCAGAATATTCCAAGACCTGACGCGGCGTGCGTATATGAAACGATTGATGAATGTGGAGGAAACAAGAAGTGTGTCAAGATGCAAATGGAATTCCACAGTCTGCTTATCCCGGTGGGAAATAGCCGAGAGTTTATTTATGTATTGTCAGATAGAAAAGAATCGCTAGACCTAATATCGACTACGTCAAGATGCTCATAAACGTCACAATACTAGCTTAACCCTTTCACGGTCAGAGGCTATGGGTCATTGACGATTCATAATAGGCAGTATGACACCTTGGAATCGGAACGTCATTAGACGTTCTGTCCTTGAAAGTGTTAAGTGCTTTATTAGATCTAATTTGTACCGCTAATTGAGACGATTGTAAAATGTTATCTTATTGAAATATATTCATTAATTGTATTTGGTCTTTGACTGACATCCAAAAGTTTAAACTCAAGGTTTGCCAGAGAGGCATGGAACGCAGCATCCTTGGTGTTAAATTGATCGATCAGATCCGAAACAACACGCTGCGTTCCAAAACTAAAATAGCAGACGTAGCGCAAAAGGCTGCTTGCTTGGAATGGGACTGGGCTGGACATGTTGCCCGAATGCCCGATGATCTCTGGACCAAAAAAGCTACAGAGTGGGTTCCTGCAAATGCTGTCAGACGTCGGGAAAAGCCACGAAAGAGATGGCGCGACGAGTTAGACCGCTTTTTGAAACGGTGACAAGAACAAGCTGGGGACAGGGAGTAGTGGAAGAAGGGAAGAGATGCCTTTGCCCTGCAGTGGGACATTGAGGGCTATTAATAATAATAATAATAATAAGTTTACTGAATTGGGCGTTCTGTTTACCAGTATATTCCATACGCACAAAACAACACCAACCGAATACTTCTGGACCCTGGACCCTATAATGAGACCAAGCATGATACACTGCAAATAAACACCACAACAGGATACCGATTTCCCTAATTAAAAGGCCATTGACTCGAAAACCCTAAGGCTCAATACACATGAACGCAGCACCGGAAGCGTTCTAGTGTCGCTATTATTACCCGAAGCAAAAAGTCTAAATTAACCTGAGCTGGTTTTCCTTTCGCGGGTTGGAAGGACAGACAGGCAGTCGCTTCTGTCAAAAACCGGACCTGTCAAATCCTAAGGTTAGGTAAGCGGCCCCTGTAAAAACGGGATAATGCTATGGGATGGCGATGCAAAAAACCTCATCGCGATGTTTTCCTTCATATTACTTTTTCGAACGATCAGGTGATTCAAGCCTGCAATGTCCTTACTAAACAAAGATGAGCCTCACAAAGTGATTTCGACAATGTCCCCATCGGGAATCGAACTCGGACCTTCAGATCGTGAGCCCAACGCTCTAACCATTAGACCACGGAGGTTGTTTCGTCCATCAACACGCACTGGAGCAGCGTGGTGGCGTATGCTCCATACCCCTTCTGGTTGATTGAGGGGAGGCCTTTGCCCGGCAGTGGGACGGATATAGGCTGATTATGTTTTCCTTCACCTTCACTTCGAAAACGAATTCGTTTAGGCCCTTGCTGGATTCAAATGATCATTGAGATCATTGAGAGTCCAGCGTTCAGCCACCTGGGCTACGGTTCCCGCTTCTATATGCATACATACATACATAAACAGCCTATATAACGTCCCACTGCTGGGCACAGGTCTCCCCTCAATCAACCGGAGGGGGTATGGAGCATACTCCACCAGGCTGCTCCACTGCGGGTTGGTGGAGGTGATTTTTACGGCTAATAGCCGGGACCAACGGCTTAACGTGCCCTCCGAAGCACGGAATCATCTTACTTTTTCAGACAATCAGGTGATTCAAACCTGAAACGTCCTTACCAAACAAAGGACAGTCTCACAAAGTGATTTTGACAATGTCCCTATCGGGAATCGAACCCGGACCTCCAGATCGTGAGCCTCGAACCACTCGACCACGAAGGCTGTTGTCTTCTATGTGTATTGGACTTTAATGAAGTATCCCGTTTAATTATCAGTATTGGCTAAGCGCGAGTTTGACCAGCCTCCTCTTAACACTAGAAGGCCGAACCTCATTTCATAAAACACCATCAAATAATTCAGGCGGGCTAATAGAAACGATCGCGATCTGTACAGAGGTAATGACTTCCATCCTTAGCTGTTCGTGGTGTTGCCATATTATAAATTGAAAAACTACCAACAATATGTTAATTAACACGTTCAACGCCACGCGGCCCACGGGTGGGCCAAGAGAGAATTCTCATTCAGGCCCCAGCAAAATCATGATTTCTGTCATTTTTTACATTGTTGTATTATATAAAATAATTATGTTTATTTGCACTAATGATTAAGAACATTTATAGGTCAAGATTACGTAGAGTCGTATGATTCCGCCCGTTCTAAACTCAAATTATCAAATTACAAAATTCGAATTCTAACATATCTTTATTGAGTAGGTAACATAGTTACATTTTGAATCCATTATTACATAACAAGCGTCTCATCCGCCTAAAATTACTGCAGCTTCTCACAACCTGTAAGTATAGCTGAGGATAATATACAATTAAGTAATTTGGCTGGCTAATATCGCTTCCCACACAGTTAATCCCATGCATTCATATATTATTTCTAAATAATAACTACTTAACCTTAAAATAACTTTTTTAAACAAACCCACTACATTAACCACTACACATATTTTCAGGCAACTTATCCCGTAGATGGTTAGTAACGTTTTGAATTAAGGTGCTTACTATATTCCTTTTTATTTATTATTTAAATTAATTAATTATCATCACTTGTCGGTGTAGCATTCTCCATGCTACTTTTAGGGAAAAATAGGGCAATGGTGTTTTTGCCTTCCGCCCCAAATTAATTATAACTCTTTTATCTACATATATTTGCAATACCAACCTAACACGACAAAAAATATATTTAAAAATAAATTACCTAGTAGCATTCTACTGAAAAATCCTCGATGTAATTATAATGACGATTTATTTTCATAAAATGCTTCTCGTAGGAAAATACCATATCCCGCCCGACTTCCCTTATCTGGCAACACTCCTCGCAATTAATAAGATAGTTTGAAGCATCCTATAGAACCGCGCACAATTTACAATAAATAATAAACGGACTCATTAACCTTCAGACTGTGGTTATCTTTGAATGGGTTAAATTGGAACAGCTGTGTAGTTATTTTTAACACTATAACTGAAGTTATGTGATTAATCTTTTTACATTACATTTTGCTGAAATTGAATAAAATTATTTTCAAATGTCGAGTTCCGTGCCTCACAAAATCGCACTGGAGCAGCGAAAGGAGAGTAAGCTCCATACTCCTTTGGCTTGGTTGAAGTTAAGCAGCAGATAATAGAAAAAAAAAACCTATAGTAATTTGGTTCGTTGACCGTAAGTAGATGTAAGTTACTTTTCAACGTGACTTATATTGTAAATTTGGCGCTAAGCATAAAGTACTTGGCCGGACAAATGGAGAGCGGTGAGTGCGCAACACGCCCTTAAACCTAATTGTTGATTGAGTGGAGGCCTGAGCCCAGCAGTGGGACGTGTATAGGCTGTTTATATTTATGTGTTAAGTATCTATTACACGTTCACTTGAATATTGGTAATGACCATAACCAACCAACCATAATGTGACCATAATGGTAACTATAATGTGTGAGCGTGTTAATTTAATATACTTACTTTATTACAAGTTTTAACCTTGACGATCCGGGTTTTACTGTAACTGTCATAATTCGTATTAATCTAATTATATCTTCGTAAAGAAAGGGTAAAGAAAATTCATTTATTCAAGGGGGGGGGGGGACATATTTGAGTACTTAAATTACAAGTTTTTTTCAATGGCGGTTACATTAAACATACGTAGAACGTCAAGGTTATAAAAGGCCTATCCTTGAATAAAATCCTCCTCTAATCTTCTTGTCTATTCCAATAAAATCAAAAGTATCACTTCCGCATACTTATTTCTATTCTATAGAAGCATCCGAAGACCACAAGATACAGTAGATTGATGCGACTGTCACATTTATGAGACTGATGGACGACTCCAATTTATTTCGCGACTCCCTCTAAAATTAGACGAACAAACAGACATAGCTATTCTCGTCGTTTGTGGATAGTAGGAAAACTATACGAGTGGATGAAGATGAGGATTTAGAAAGTCTCAAATGATTTTGTCTTTATATCATATAATAAGGAATAACAACGTATAGACGTGTAACGTATAACCTGGAAACTGACAGAGGGCAGCAGTAACTGTCAGTACTATTCAGAGGCGGAGGACAGGAGTCCTAGTACGGCTTTGAAATAGACTACTCTGAGCGCCATCACACTCGCATCAGACAGAGTGCTGCGGGGCAGAAGGCAAGAGGGAAACCACTGCTATTTATAAGCTGCGTTGTCGGGACTCTTTGAGGGAGCTGTTTAAACAAATAAATATACTGACGGTCGCAAGTCAATATATATATGAAAACATTATTATGTACGTAAAAATGTATCTCTCCTTCCGAGAAACTGTGAAAGGCATACTTACAATAGATACAAGAAATAAACATAAAATTGCTATTCAAAATTCTAGATTAAGTAAATTAAATTCATCTTTTTTGGGGTTATGTATACGTTTTTACAATAAAATACCAGATAATATTTTAAATTTGTCAGAAAATAAATTTAAAGTTCATGTGAAGCTTACTTTATGTAAAAAAGCTTATTATAAGATTAATGACTACCTAAATGATAAAAATGTCTGGTATTGAATGTGTTCCTCTAGTTATTAAATAACTTGTAATGTATATCCTCATTGGTTTTTAAAAGATGTGTTGCTGTTGCAGTTTCTTGTCATTTCTTCTCCTCAGCCATAACACCTTGCGAAATGACGTAAATTCAAAAATGTTACATTGACCTTCAACAAGTTTATCCATGATAATTACGTTGAATAAATGATTCTGATTTGATTTGATCTGACTGCTCTATTTTTCCCTAAAAAGTAGCATGGAGATGCTACACCGACAAGAGCGGCTCTTAAATTAGTGATGATGATGAATAAGGTATAACGGCAACTCTCTGCTTCCGACCAGAGCGGCTGAGCTAGGGTTACCTCACCCCCCGTCGGTCTTACTTTAGTCTTCAAGCGTAGGACGTCAGACGTCACACACAGGTGCGCGTGTCCGATAACGACAATGTATAGTGTCTGTGTAAACCGAGATTTTTTAAGAAGTGTCCGTTGTGTGCTTTTGTGTAGGACTGGGTCTGAAGAAAAATACGTCCAGCAACTTGTCATACCAGCTTAGCACGCTGCACGCATATCGCGTGCGTTACGCTATAAGAACCAACACTATTGGCTAGGCGCCAAAAAGAAGCCAATTCTATTGGTCCAAATATCGGTGCGCGCGCGTTATGCGGTTGCTATACACGGCTGCAGGAATTTAGTAAAAATCACTAAAAATATGGGATATGAAACATCATATGACTCATCTTGGCCATCTTTAGTCTACAATTGAGGGTCTGGAAGATATTTTCCGTTCACCAGGGTAATATGGGCGAAAGTAGTGTCTGTCTACGTACCACCTTAATGATTTGGATTATAAATATAGACAATATAATATATATTAATATTTTTGTCAGCGTCCGCGGCACGGGTTACGCGACATGCGCGGCGCTAATAATATCAAGGGCTTCAACCAATAGCTGCACAACGTTGATCCACGTAGGTATAGTATTTGTTACGTCTATTGTCCTGTGGCGCCCTTCTGGAGAAGGAGGGGATTAATAATTATATTCAATGACAATTGTATAAACATATTTCTGTATCTAATACAACATGCATTCACCTTGAAAATCTTGCAACAGTTTTAATACCAATCACTGAAAATTTACGATTATCGAAACACTTACCATTCGCAATAAAACCGATCCGCGATAACTTCAAACTTAAGGAGTCTGATCTGTCAGTTTATAAGTAAACGTGTATAAAAATGTCTATCGCGCGTGAATATAAAACGCGATATATTATGTTATGTAGGAGTTGCATCGGTTTGAGAGGCAATCACTGGCTTAAGGAACGGGGTACATTAGTGTAGAGACGGACTCTATATTATATTTATATGTTAGTGACATCGAAACGCATATTGAGGGGGACGATTCAGACCATGATTCTGAGTTAATATCAAGTGGAATTTTCTGTCGCAAAAGAATGGAACTGAAAATAATAATAAATAGACACTAAAATTTTCGTTTTTCTTTTGTCTATCGGGTTGGACAACAGAAAAGATAATAAAATAGTATATATGTTGTTAATATGTTTATATCATAATGTGTATATCAAAAGGTCGATTTGTGCGTTTTATAACCTACAGGGCAAAAAAATCGAATATCGACTATCATGCAAGGATATCCCTCCTTATCACATGAAGGCTAAAACCTTAGTGTGCAATATCCTACGAAAAGTAATGATAAAATTTCAGCCTATCACACAAAATATACACTGCAGTAAAGTGACTATGGAATTTGAGAAGCAATAGCTGTACAGCTATCATAGTTATCTGTTTGCAGGAGTAGTACTAACAGAGAGCGCGTTAATGCGCGTGGAATGGCTTTTCCATCCTGTTTCTTCTATTCCGTGACACGCACATCTTCAAAATCCGTCGCCACACTTGCCTCTCGCCATATAAAACCATATTAAAGCCACTAAATAGTCATATTTATTCGCCAGTAACAAAAATTACATTAAATATATCAAAATTCCCTTTTTTCTTGGCTTTGAATCACTCATGCGCATGGTAATATACGATTAATAATCTCATAACCTTACACAAATTATTATCATACACTTTTTAGTGTTCCTTAGCAAGATTGAAAAACGAGACGTTTATTTCGGAGTCCGTCTGTCATATGTGGTATTTTTTTAAAGTTTGTAAAATAAAAATATATTTCGAACGAAGATTATTAGTTTGTTTAATCGTATCAACAGTGGCTGCAAGTTGTCTTTGATTACTTGTGGCTCTGCCCACCCCATTAGGGATTACGGCCGTGAGTTTATGTATGTATGTATGTATGTATTATTAGTTTGGTAAAGCAAATTTCACTTGGATAGCATTTATTTAGGTACATGGCCGGAAGTATTTCCCAAGACTAATTTGCACTTGCCTAATAATGATCTAGCAGAACAGTTTGAGAAGGTTTTCGGCACGTTATCGTGAAAACCACGTAATTGCCTTTTTAAAAATCACTTGTAATTGTAATTCTTCAACAAAATCTTGATTTGTTTCAATTAGTTTCAATCAGGGTAAACATTAGATACCAACCTGGATTGAAACCAGCTTGTATTATACTTCGAGGTTTTGTTAGCAAATTACGAGGTTATCACTACCAGCGGGCTTAGCACCTTAAGCGCTTTCTCGCCTCGACATGCGTTACCCGTCACTCTCTCACAGTATCGCACAAAAAGAGACAGATGATCTCTGTCGCGGCGAGAAAGAGTCGCGTGCTTACGGTGCTAAGCCTGCAGATTTTTTACTAACCTAGCCACCCTCAATTGATTTACCTTCTCCTGATGAAATGATAATTAAAATACACATAATAATGTCTGTTTTCTTTAAAGAACCTCTATTACATCACAAGAAAGTTATTATTATAACACATAGAAACCAAAAAGCTACCAATCCATCAAAAATAAACATCGACAATGTATAGACGAAACGAAAAAATTTAAAAAACTTTAAAAGCGGCGTTTTCCAAAACCTTTTTTTTCTCGATTCGAGTATCAATCAATTCTATTTATGTGGCGGAACTGAGTTGAGTATAACCCGAATAAATAAGAAAGAAAGCTAAATATTTAACTGACTTGTATACGGCCAGCGCCTCCTAAATGTATCGCATAAATTCGACCGAGTAAAAAGTCGTCAACTCCCAGACGATAGTTTTATGAGGATAAGACGGAAAAATAATAGAATAGAATTTCTTTGGGGGCTTTCAGGTTTTTTGTTAAACAAACGTTTCTAATGTAACTTTTTTGACTTTATAATATACGTATAGATTATATTACATGGTATCAACTTAGAGTCTTATTTTTATCATCATCCCCCTAGCATGATCCCATTTTCACAGGGCCAGCTTACCAAACCTGAAGATTTGACAACTTTGGTTTTTTTACAAAAGCAACTGCCTTAACTTAGTTACTATATATAATATACCTACTTAGACAACCAAACCCGTATCCAACATTTTTCTGAATAAACATAATTTTCTATAATTCTTTGAGACCCGTTAGGTGATCTAAACAAAGTACTTTATAAAAGTAGATTTTATTCTATGTTACGTTTTCGCTTCGTTTACTTTATCTCTTAAACAAATTAACGATTTGTCTTCCTTTTTGTCTTCATCATTTTGTTAGACGCTCGTCTCTCTCTCTATATAAGAGCTGCGCTCTTGTCGGTGGAGTAATCGCCATTCCTCTCTTCTTCCCGCCAAAACCTTCACCTCCCGATACGACACGACCTGCACCTTCTCTTTTATTTGTTTCATAAATGTTATCCTAGGTCTACCCCTTCCTCTCTTCCCTATTTCTTAGACGCTCGTACTTACATTATTTTTTTATTAATTATAATCTGTGTCCAGTCTTATCCACACAATTCCACCGCGGCGTTGCCATTAAACGCAATAGTTACGGGTACAAAATTTATTGTTTTTCATCTTTGAAATCTTAGCGGAGTCAAGTTGTATAAATCATGCGTTAATGCCAGCGCATTATACAAATTCAAATTTATAACCCGATAAAATTACGGAATGGCCGATGGGGTGGGCCCTCCCCGCCACTTCACCCCTCTGCACCCCCGGCGTATCATTACGGGCAAACTAAATGTAGCTTTAATTCATTAGGTATCGAGGTCCCGAATACTGATCAGTGGGTTGTCGTCATAGATTTGTTTATATGGTGGGTTTTGATTTGGAAAATTTGATGCTTATAATTAGACCAACAAGCATGTGAAGACTTCTAGATGTGAATAATTCAATAGGATAAATAAATAATTAAGTCTTTAAAACACAAATGGGTTGTTCTTCTTTTTTATCGACAATGATCTGTCCTTCGTTCTGCTTCTGATAAGTTATGTTTTAGAATTTTATTTCATGTTTTGATTGTCCAAAAATATAGTTATCTTATTATACTCAAAATACAAGCAAAATACTAATCGGTTCCTCAATTAGTTATTAACGTAGCTTGATCGTTTTTCACAAAATTATGTGACAGAGTGGTAAATTGAAATGCTGTCTCCGATGAAAAGGGCCACTCTGTCACAATATTTTTTGGAATGCGCCTGCAAAGAAAAGTATGTTACCAAGATAAAGAGAACCACTAAATAGTCCTCTACAGACACATCTTTATATGATGTTTTCAAATATTTATTGCCTTTATAATTTTAAAGATGTTAAATCCGATAAATCGAGAAAATGTCTTTTTATTGTCGATAAAAAAGAAGAACGACCCAAATAACACTATTATTTTATTGTATTAGAGAGGACGTATTCAATAGGCTATTTGACAACATAGTCAAATGAGATACTTTTTTCGAAACGTCAAAACGAAAGTTTTCTTTGGAGTTTGTATGGAATGGCTCTCTGTGACGTCATCAATAAAAGCAGTCAAACATCGCACTCATTGTTATTTAATTCATACATAAAATTCGGAAATAAGTCAAAAAGAAAAATGAGACTGATTTTTGATCGTCTTAACATACATACACATACATAAACTCACGCCTATTTCCCACCGGGGTAAGCAGAGACTATAGAATTCCATTTGCTTCGATCCTGACACACTTCTCTTGCTTCCTCCACATTCATCAATCGCTTCATACACGCACGCCGGTTCAGAGTAGATCGTATTGAACCTTTTCTAAGGACATCTCCAATTTGGTCATCATAAGTTTGGTGATCGTCTTAAACTAATTTCTTTTTCTAGATAAGCATTTCATAATTTATCTTTGACCCAGTCAAATAGGTACTCTATTAGTAAACTATTCCACGTGATGATAAGCAGTTGAATACATTTTATTCTTTTTTTTTACTTAAGTAAGGGAAGTAACCGCCTCCGTGGCCTCCGTGGTCCAGTGGTTGAGCGTTGTGTTCACGATCCGGAGGTCCCGGGTTCGAATCCCGGTGGGGACAAATCACAAAAATCACTTTGTGATCCTTAGTTTGGTTAGGAGATTACTATTTACTATTATTGTCCAAAAAGTAAGATGATCCGTGCTTCGGAAGGCACGTTAAGCCGCTGGTCCCGGTTACTACTTACTGATGTAAGTACGTAGTCGTTACATGAGTCATGTCAGGGGCCTATGGCGGCTTAGTAATAACCCTGACACCAGGGTTGATGGGGTTGGTAATCCACCTCACAACCCACACGATAGAAGAGAAGAACTTAAGTAAGTATGTAGTTCTTACATATGCCATGTCAGGAGCATTTGGCATGACAATAGTAACCCTAACACCATGGTTGATGAGGTCTCACAATCAACGCGAGAGAAGAAAAGATTCATTCCTGAAAATGCACTCTGTTTCCGATTGAAAATCAACCCTAAACCAAAATTTCGTAAAAATACAACCCCACGATCGAAGCCGATTGTTTCCTAAGACAAAAGCGAGATCACATTTAAAGCCATCCGATTTGAGCATTCAATTAACTGTGAAAGGAAATAAAAGAGGTTTACACTCGAAATCCTTATAAATCAAGAGCCTGATAATAATTACCCTCAAAAGAGCTGACGCCTGTGGTTAAGCCGATTTCTATTACGAGGTTGGAATTGATTTGGAAACCGGAAAAGTACGTATGTAGTCGAAAAAGAGGCATGCGTCTATGAAAGAACAACAACTAAAATCGCAGTTAGAAATGAAATAGTTAATACCCTCATATTTGCTTCCCCGAAGTTTGGCAAAAAGAACAGCCAACATGCTAACTTTTTTTTGGTGTGACTGCCTACCTAGTTTTCCTGCAGATTTGCGGTAAATGGCATTAACTACTTGGCCGGACAAATAGGGAGCGCTAAGGGCTCTAACTTGGTACAATATTAGAAATAACAGGTCTGAGGGTGACAAGTTGCGCGCGAATCTCGGCTTAGGGCGTCGTTAATATTTGAAAGAATTAATCGAATCCATTATTATTAATATATTATTGTTTATAAAAGAATTGATCGATTCTAGTCGCTGTATGAGGGAAATCGTCGACCGCGCCGGTGGGGTCAGTATCGGGGCCCTAAAGAGGGAGAGGTAATCGAAAATTGCTCGGACGCGTCATCAAACCTGCCTCAAGATTTGGACTAAACTGCATACAATGAAAATTGAAATAAAAAAGCTTCTTATAACATTTTGAAATTTAGCGCGTTCTAACATCGCAAGAAAGATCTATTCGAAAGACTTTTACTGTAACCAATGCGATATTTTATCATAAATAATTAAATGACAGAATGATTATATAACCAGACCACAGCATGTAACGCGTCAATTACTACAGAATAATTAACAACATATCTTTTGAATTGGTTTCGGAACACCTGTTACAATAAGCGAGTAAGCATTCACAACATGAGAGGTACAAGGTGGTGGATCAATGGTGTTTCATACTATAAGCTCACGACCATATCTCAATTCGAGTAGTCAATGGTACATCCATCGCAAGTTTTCAGATTGCATTATAGACACCCGTGGTCCAGTGATTTGAGCGTTGTGCTCACGATCCGGAGGTCCCGTGTTCAAATCCCGGTGGTGACACATCACCAAAAGCGCTTTGTGATCCCTAGTTTGGTTATAGGACATTACAGGCTGATCACCTGATTGTCCGAAAGAAAGATGATCCGTGCTTCGGAAGGCACGTTAAGCCGTTGGTCCCGGTTACTACTTACTGATGTAAGTTAGTAATCGTTACATGAGCCATATCAGGGGCCTTTGGCGGCTAGTGTAGTCTTGAGATTATGTATACTTACTGATTATAATATAGATATAATATGTTTGTGGGTGTTTTAAAACTGAAAAAATATATCGCAGCTATTAAGTATTGATTTGATTTTTAAGTTTTGATTTTAATAATTTTTAACTTTATTTCATTATTATTATTATTATTTTTAATTTTAATATATTGGACATAATTATATCTTACAATATGGGTGCCTATCTGAAATAAATGCATTTTTTTTTTTTTTTTATTATTCACACGCGCCCGCACACCGCACGCACACAGCACGCAGGATATGGCTGGATGTCGACAGCCCAAGATCGTCGGAAGTGGAAAAATATGGAAGAGGCCTATGTCCAAAACTGGATATGAATTTAGGCTGACATATATATATTCTTCAGAAAAAAATAATTAAAATTTTTAGAGCATTGGATTTCATTTAAACGATATCTACGTACTTCGCATTTCGCAGCTTCCTCGTTATATGAATGTAGCATCATTGGGTGGTAATTTAAGTATTTCAATGGACCTCCCCCCAGTGTATCAATCAAAATTAACCCCCACAGCTGAACTTCTCGCATAACTAATAATTACCGGGTCCGTGGATATAAATGAAATATAATAAATAAGTCCCAGTGCGTCGCCGTCGCTGGACTGTACCGCGTGGAACTGGTTTGAACCAGCGGAGGTTCTCAAATAAATGGATAGATGGCGCTAGTGAGCTGATATTTCAAATAAAGGAACTTAGAGTTTGGATAATAAAAACCACGTAAGCACCTCGTTGAAAAAACACACTCGATTAAGATTTTTGAAAACCAAACATCGCAACAGACAAATTAGTTGAAATGTGGTCTTAACTTTCACCCACATAGAAATGAATTGAAAACTTTCAATTAATTACTTTTGATTAATTGAAGATTTTCCCAGCTATGAGATGCAGGTTGTGAAAAGCCGCAGTAGTTTTAGGCGGATGAGACGTTCGTTATGTAAAAATTGACGATTGAATGGGTAAATGTTACCTACTGAATAAACAAATTTTTGAATTTTGAAATATTATTGTGAAGAAATTAACATCAGAATGTAATTTTTCACAAAGGCGCTATTAAGTAAACTACTTAATGAAGAAATGAAGGAAAAATAATAAGGAAGCCTAATAAATTATGTAAAAATACTTGTTTTGTTAACTTACGTAGATTCATAAAGTCAAGTCCTTTTTTAACGTAACCTATGCTTACGTAAATTGACTGATTGGCCGGATGCCATAGAGGCGGCAAATCAGTTCGCGACACCAAACACTTCAGAACCCCGATACCGACCCCGCCGACGTGGTCGACGATTTCCCTCATTCACCGCTTATCGCTATCGACCCATTAGGGTCAATTATTTCTTTCAAATATTCTTCCTCTCAGACGCCCTGAGTCGAGATTCGCGCTCAACGGGGCACCCTCAGGCCTGTTGTCTTAAATTTTGTACCAGATGAGAGCCCTCATTGCTCCCCATTTGTCCGGCCATGTAGTTAATGCCATCTGCGGCAAATCTACAATAAGTCACGTCAAAAAAAAACATAATAATTTATTAGCCGGACAAATGGGCAGAATTACGTGTCCCATAGCGTTAGTAATTCAATTCAATTTTTGAAGTATAGCTTCTGTCATCTTTGACAATTCTGCCAGTGTCAAGGTTGGAGAATACACGTGGATCCGAAGTGAGTCAAATGATCGGTGTTGTTGTAGTATCAAAGTCTAAAAAAGAAAATTTGTTAGTTGTTGTTATTATAAACATACTTACATAAGTAAATTTTAAATATGTATTTAAATACAAACAGCATAGGACGTGCACATATAAATAATTATAATCTAATTTTGTACATTTCAATATACTTAAAAATAATAAATATTATAGGGGGGTGAAGGTGGGTTAGCTATGTTAATAGGGCGAGGGAGGGAAGAAGGTAGAATGTCATAATGAGATATTGGGAAATTACTATAGCGTTACTAAACTGGAGTAAAGTCTGTTTGAAGTGTAGCGCGAAGTGTGTAAATGCTTAACTGAATATTTGCGCTGTTGATAACTATAGTTTAGTACAACGTTAGATAAGTAGTCAACACACAAACTCTGGATAAGTAGCGCTTTTTGATAACACGCCGAGAGATAGGCGGGGAGAAAAGTGTTAAGAACATGAAATATTTTTTTGTTTTTGTTTTTTTTTTTTGCGACGACTTTATCGATTATTGTACTGTATTCATGTGTTATGTCTGACTGTTGAAATTTATTTCTATGCAAAAAAGTATATTTGATTTGATTATTATAACGATCGAATGAATCGTTGGATGTTTCATATCATTGTTTTTCTTTTTTTTTTCTCTTTTTTGTGTATTGTTTTTTTGTGACGTGTAATGTGAATAATGACATCGTAATTTATTTTATTATTATTTCATAATTAATGTACTAAATGATTGACATTTAAATTATCAATTTTATTTTATTTTACTATTTGCATGTTATAACTTAAATAACTAAAAATATAGACCAAATGTTAAATGCTGACCAACTGCAAACTGTAATACCATTTTTATTGCGAATAAATGATTATGAATTATGTTTTTTGTCGGGGGTATCACCACCACCAAAAGACCAAAGAAAGAGGTGGCAAAAGATCACGAGGAGTGGAAATCTGTTATTCGAGTTCTACATCCCAACAGGGGAAAAAAGGATTAGAAGAAGAAGAAGAGATCACCACCACCGCTATCACATGCAGCATGGGGTCCCATGCAGCAGTGGAGCAGCGTGGTGAAATATGCCCCATACCCGCTCCGGTTGGTTGAAAGGACGCCTATTCCCATCAGTGGGACTTACCGTACATAAGCTGTTTATATATATACAGGGGGTTTAAAAACGCCACATTCAAGCAATTAATCTAAGAAAGCAACTTGACATTTGCGCATATAAAAGTAAGTGCGCAATGCAAACAGATGTCAAATAGCAATATTGCTTTCTTAGATGTGGCCATTTTAACCCCTCAGGACGTATTTAGAGCCGTTTTAACTAATACTGAAGGGAATGATTCAGACCATGATTCTTTCTATTTAGAATTTTCTGTCGGTAGTTTCCGTAAATTACAGGTATAACTTAAAATACCAGCGTCGTGGTTCGCGCCGCGACTTGTGCTGAGTGAGGCCTCGGTGAGGTGGTGGTGGACGTCCTGAGATAAAAGCTCAGGACGTCCACCACCACCTTATGATCATTGTAACTAACATCCTCCTATGCTTTTTGTAATTGTTTTGTGAAAATTTTTAAGTGATGTTATTGTCTTGTCTTTGTATGTGGCGTCCTTTTATAATAAACAATTTCTATTCTATACTATTCCTATTCTATACTATTCTAAAATTAGATGGTGTCTACAGAAATTAGCACCATTATCACTTTCGTACTTGCTAGTACGAGCAACCTCTTGCGTCGCTCGGCACGAACGCCGGCATATATTATCTGTGTATCTCTGATTAAGTCAATAGGTGGCGCTGTGATCATCCGCCGTTACTTACAGTACTACACTATTCCATACTATGTGCGCTGCAGCTGAATATCCAGCTTTGAGAATGTGTGTGAACTTCTTCTAGTATGGGTTGTCGGGTCGATGACCGACTTCACCAGAAATGGCAAAGAGCTCTACCACACCTTAGCTATTTCTTTGACGAGACTTTTTGGCATTAACTACTTGACCGGACAAATGTAAAGCGCTGACGGCTTTCTCTTAAATTTAAGATAACAGGCCTGAGAGTGCCCAGTTGGGCGCGAATCTTGGCTTAAAACTGGCTTGGATCGCCATCTGAAGGGATTATATTTGAAAGAACTAATCGACCCTAGTGGCCCGATAGCGATAAGTATTAAATGGAGAAAATCCACATAATAATGAAGGTGAACTAATTAAAAGTAAATTAAAGGAATCACTTCACATCTCAAAGAATGCGAACATTCACCTTTTTAGTGTAAAATTAAAACGAAATCCAACAAAAAGCTGTTAAAAGTGATAACAGTTCTCAGTTCCCAAGCTTAACTTTCACAAATTAATAATCAATGATAATTATATAAAAAATCCGCCATTTGCATACAATTTTCGGCTTGGCCAATTAAAATTAAAGTAACAATCGAAAACATTATACAGACACACTCTGTATAATGTTTTCGATTGTTACTTTAATTTTAATTGGCCAAGCCGAAAATTGTATGCAAATGGCGGATTTTTTATATAATTATCATTGATTATTTTTTCACGTGACTTATTGCAGATTATAGATTTAGTACATTCCGCACTAAACCGTAAAAAAATATTAGATTAAGTAAGAAAACTAATTTATGATAGCCCTGTTCAGACGCTACTTCTATCGTGTGAGTTGTGAGGTGGATTACCAACCTCATCAACCCTGGTGTCAGGGTAACTATTGAGCCGCCAAACGCCCCTGACATGACTCATGAAACGACTACGTACTTACATCGGTAAGTAGTAACCGGGACCAACGGCTTGACATGCCTTCCGAAGCACGGATCGTCTTACTTTTGGACAATCAGGTGAACGCCCTGTTCGGAGAACGTGTGTCTTACATCGCAGAGTCACGGGTTCGAATCCAAGCTCGGGCTCTAAAGCACGAAACTTGATTTTATGAGTTTATATTCATGTTTGGATCTTAGATAATTGGCAACATGGTTTCCAGCAATTGTGTGTAACCGAAGTTAATATCGTTTCCTATTATATGGGACTTAAAAATAGCTGGCTAGGAGTGAGTGTCTTTAATATACACCTCTGCCTACACCCTCGGGAACGCAGACGTGATGCTATGTTACACAATAAGACACGGAAATAAACAGCCTGTATAAGTTTCAGCTTAAACAATATCTATAAAATTTTATTATTCATTTATTGGCTAAGAGCACGCCGGACGCATCATTACCAGGACACTTCGTACAATTACAATCATGATGACGATGATGGCAATGACGCAACGAACTTGTAATGATAATTGTTGTACAGTTGTCTTCGAATTTTAACATCAAAATAATTATAAATTTTATTACTCTGTAAACATGGCTCGTTTAAATTTTTACGTTAATTTGAATTAAATTGTTCACTATTTAGTCAAAAGAACACTTTTTATAATAATTATTTTACCATTAGTGCAGAAAAAACATATTTAAAATTCTCAGTGATTAGTAGCACAATAAAACATTGTTAAAAATACGAAAATAATGACTTTGCTTCGGCTTGGCCCACATGTGGCCCACGTGGCATTAAACGTGTTATAAAAGTTTCTTTTTTCTTCAGAAGTTTCAAGAATAGCGTTTATTTAAATGTATAAATAAAGTTAAGTTAAAAACTACGTAGTTCGCCATTCTTCGCAACCTTATCTGCAACTTAAGGGCTCTCAGAGTTTCTAATCTCCCGCACCCCACAACTCGATATTATGCACCATACGTGGCACATACCATCCCCCCTTGACTTGAGACTTGCAATAAATTTGACGCACAATGTGCTAAAATATAACTTGTTGGTCATAAATCTGTCAATTTCTTGTAAGGAGCATCTTGCGACTTGCAACTTACGACTTGCAACTGGAGCTTGACGTGTCGTTTGCAAGTTTTTCTAACAATTTATTTTATATTTTAATTTTAATGTAATTTATGACGTATTGCTCTTTCTGAATGCATAATTTACATTGAAATATTTGAGATGCGTTTATAATTTATAGGCGGTTGCGTTTGTTTGAATTCTTTTCACGTTACGACGAGTGAGTTGTCATAAAATAGACGAATTAAATAATAATTTATTTACTCACGGGAACTCAAAACTAAAAGCAAATCAAATACATAGGTAACTTGAATTAAAGGAACAATATCAATAACTTTAGATAGTTATTGATATCAAGATAATAATATGGGTTTTCAGAGTTATATCACATAATAATGGCAACTAATAGTATATATACATTATTATATTTATACTTGTTTACTATCGGATGGGAGAAATTGAGAACAAACGCGAACTTATAATGTTATATAAAAAAGTAATAGTTAACATTTTTTCAGCCTACCAATAAAATCTATCTATTTATCTACTCAGCCTGTATCCACCCACTGCTGGGTATAGGCCTCCTCTCTTTCACGCCATCCTTTCCGGTCCTTTGCAAGTCTCATCCATTGCTTTCCGGCGTACCTCACAATGTCATCCGACCATCGGGCTCGTGGTCTGCCTGGATATCGCAAACCATCCCTTGGCCACCATTTAGTACCAGCTTTTAAATCCCAATTACAAGCTTAAAAACCCCATCCCCCTTTAATATATTCATATCAGTCTTCACATCGTAACAAGAAGATTTCACACTCCAATTATAAAGCTTCGTGCACACTGTCGCGAACATTTGGCCTGACGTATTGTGCGCGTTAATCCCGCGTGAAGGAAGGAATAAATCACGTCATTAATGTGGAAAAAACGTCGCGCAGTGACGCCAGTGTGGACGGGGACTTAGGGTTGTCGGTTGTGATGGTGAGAATAGGATTATGTTGATAAAATAATAAGATACCTATTAGCTATTCTAGTTTGTATAATTGTATAAAAAAGGATCCTAATAGCCCAAAACAAAGAAAGATACCTTGTGTCTTGAAAATCTGTGATTTTATTGTATTTTTTTTTTATGTTACGTGCCGTTACGTTGGTATAACAGAAAGCGCGGTGAGGCGTTCTCAGTTCATCTGGCGATGAGTAAACCTCTGACTACACCATTGGGGATAGTCGTGAAATTTGGTTACGGGACTTAGGATTTCGTTTTGCCTCGGTCGGGGTTTGTCGTTTTGCGGGACAAGTCTTGACCACAAAATTTAAGTATTTTTCTGAATAATTGCTGCATTATATTTTTCAGTTTTAAAACAGTCCCACAAACATAGTTTTCCAATAAATAAGAATCACAAATACCAATTAACGAAATACCCAACCATTCGCATTCTAAAACCGAAACCGACCGTCATAATTCCAAACATATTTCGTCAGTTTCAAATATCCAAAGAGCTAATTAAAAAAAAAGTCACAAATCAGCTCGCATCCATCTCTCACAAATCAAGAAGACACATGCTTTCCGGCCGGGACTCGAACCCACTAATGCTTGATTATTTATTAACTCGGCTACATAAACAACGTAATGTTGTTAGCTGTGTTAAGGAAAAATGGAGACAGTTGTATGTTTGTTAGCTGAGAACAAAGAGATGGGTAAAGGAGTTCGGCGGTGATAGAACAGGGGGGTTAAGAAGGCCACATTGAAGCAATTCATCTGGAAAAGTAATATTGCTATTTAACATTTGAGCATATATATTTGAACAATAGACTGTGAATTTCAATACAGTGTTTTACTGTATTGAATTAAATTTTGTTTTGTTTTGTCACTACTAACATAGTTTTTTAAGTTTTTGTAATACTAACAAATATCTTATCTGTCTGAAATAAAATTATTTTATTTTATTTTATTTTTTATTTTTTTACTTCTGGGAGGGAGGAAGGTCCTGCCAAGCCTATAGGGTCGCACACATTCATATTCCCCCAAAATTTCTAAAGTTGTCTAAACGTATTTTAAAGTCAGTGCGCAATGCAAACAAATGATAAATAAGAATATTGCTTTTTAGATGAATTGCTTTGATGTGGCGTTTTTATCCCTGGTCACATTACTAATTTAAGAGCCACGCTCTTGTCGGAGTAGCATTCTCCATTCTTGTCTATCAAAGGCCAATCTTTCACTTTCACTTCCTTATAAGACACAAAGTTCGCCTTTTCTTTAATCTGTTCCATGTTAGCTCTTATTGGTCTTCCCAATTCCTCTTTTCCCTTGTAGCCTCCCTTCTATGATATTGTGTTGTTCTTCAAAGGTCTTATGATCTATTGGTGATAGATCAGGTAGGATACCCCTTAATCATAATCATAATTGTTGTGACACGCAAATAAATCGTGAATCCTGAGGAAACCCACATTTGTGGAAACGCGTTTCGGACGTATGTGACCTAATCTGTATTGGGCTGGTTTTTCCTTCGCATGTTTGAAAGTCAGACATGCAGACGCTTCTAGAGGTATACAAATAGTGGATACTTACGTCAAATCTCCGGGTTAGGGCAGCGGACCCTGTGAACAACGGGATAACGCTAGGTGATGATGACACGAAAATAAATACATAGTAGAGATGTTTAATTAAGTAATAATAGGCCCTGAGGTCTATCTTTAGCTATACAATGGTGCTTATTGCCTGTTTAATTCGCCCGGGATATTCATTTATTTAATCAAGTTTTTTTTTTAAATTAACAGCTGTCAATCATTGGTCCCTTTCCTTTTCGCCGGATTAGAAAATGACAGGAATAACTTAAAATAAATTTGGGAAGTGACTGCAGGAATCAGGGCCAATTTGAATAAATTACTTAAGTATTAATTTTCTTACACGCCCTAGCCTTAAAAACTTTATGTAGAAAACAATACAATAAAAACTTTTTGTACAAAAAGTTTTTATTGCACAAACACAATAAAAATAACAATACATGTTAAATGTAGTATTATACACTGCATGTCTCCTTATCACGTAGGTCAGCTGGAAGAAATCTCTTTTTTAGAGATAAGCTTACCTGTACTGTCTGATTACTTTGTGTGTTTCTTTCTGTGTTCTATTATGTACAAATAAATAAAAAATGTTACAAAAGAAGAAGTTACTACTTAATCCTCCCATAAAATAAGGAATAATGTATAGAACGTCAACTCTCCGTTCCCCAACAGCGGTTGAGCTAAGTTTACCTCACCCCCCGTCGGTCTTACTTTAGTCTTCAATCGTATGGGCGTCACACGCACAGATGCGCATGTACTTAACTATAAACAACCACGTCCATCTTTACAGTACCACCCATCAAGCCACAGTACAAGATGACGTCACAAATTATGTTTCCAATATGGCGGACAGATGGCCCAGCCGCTAAATCAAGTTGACGCGACTAGTGCTCGCATCTTGACGAATTACTCTGTTTGCATAATTGAGTCCCCGCTGAGCCAAGTAAGGAACAGATTATACATACACTTGAACTGGACTTAGATTTGATTACATAGCACAACATCAAGCCTGTATCCCCGAAGGGGTAGCCAGAGGTGTACGGTAATACACTACCACTCTGCGCCATCTATGTCAAAGTATCCTATAATAGCGGCCAGCTTATTTCCATTAACAGGGCTGATTCAAATACTGAAAACCTGGTGATATAATTTGACTGGATACACATACATAAACTCCGGCCCGTAATCCCTAATGGGATGGGCAGAGCCACAAGTAATCAAAGACAACTTGCAGCCACTGTTGATACGAAGTCCTAAGATGGATATGATAAACCTTATGGTGATAAGGGATCAGCCTATCGCCCATAACATTAGTCCATCATGTTAGAGGACACAATCTCTCTGTCGGTTTTTACGACATGGCCGGGAAGACAGGCAGCTGAACGTTTGACTGGATATTATCAAGAATAAAAAAAAGCAATTATTATTAAAAGTAGCATGAAAAATGCAGCAACGACAAGAGCGTGGCTCTTAAATTGATGATAATGACAACAACTCACACCACCTTCTTCAACCATCCGCTGTCATCTACCTCTCCCTCTCTCCTTCCCTTCTCACTCCTATCACTCTCTCGCTCATTCCCGCTCCTCCAGTCTATCATTTGTCTATGCATCCCTTCTATACTCTATACCTTCTGTACTACCCCTGTTACTCGTCTATTTCTCACACAATCGTCTCAACTCACCTATCACTCACTCCCACATGCTCACATTACCTACACCGTGGTATAAGAAGACCAGGAATGCCCAAACCTATGACAAGCCGCCATTGCTACCCCATTGATGACCTAAGTGTTCCCAGGTAGCACAAAATTGCTGCATAAGCGCTGAACAAGTGCTGGTTAAGAATATCAATGCTGTATGACGGTATTTAAATTGGCTGTATTAAAGCTGAAAAAGCGCTTAATTACCACTGTGTTACCATTCAGAATCAGAATCAGAATCATTTATTCAACGTAATTATCATGGATAAACTTGTTGAAGGTCAATGTAACATTTTTGAATTTATGTCATTTCGCAAGGTGTTATGGCTGAGGAGAAGAAATGACAAGAAACTGCAACAGCAACACATCTTTTAAATCAATGAACTACATTACAAGTTATTTAATAACTAGAGGAACACATTAAATTGGTATCTCCAACATTACAAGGACGTAAATTTTATTATTGAAAATTAAGTGAAGTACTGACTAATGTATTTAATTACTATTACTTGTCACATAAATAAAAATCATTAAAACTGTAAGTAATTTTTTTACTACATACATAAATTATAGCCTATATACGTCCCACTGCTGGGCACAGGCCTCCCCTCAATCAACCGAAGAGGGTTGGGGAAGGGAGGGGGGGTTACTAAAAGTTCAAAATTTCCTTGCAAAGTAAATATAAAAAAAACATGGGTCGTGTGTAATTATTATTTACGAAATGGCAACGTAGGGTGGGATGGCGCCAGCTGGGCTAATTTTGAAATGCTACCTGTCAGTTTTGAGCATACCTGGGGCCTGTTTAATAAAACTTACAATTGTAAATTACAATGACAATTTGATGTACATTGCGGAGTTTGTGATCACAAATATTTTGCAGTTTCATATTAGCTACGTAATGAACACCAAATTGTCGTTGTAATTTACAATTGTAAGTTTTATTAAACAGGCCCCGGATTTTCTTATACCATGGCCTACATCTTTACTCAAAGTGACCAGTCGCGCGTGAAATGGGCTAAACCTAATATAAACTATTACCTACCGTCAAACATTGCATAAGAACATCTACATATCCCTGTACAGTCCCAAAAAAAAACCCACGTCGTAACTTACTCAAAAGAGATCAAAAACAGCGCCTTGTACGAAAAGCTTTCCACACTGAACATAGCAAATCACTAAACAAATAGTTCTACTTTGTACAACTACAAAGTCCCGCTGTTGGCGCATTCTCTGCGCACGCGCTTCGGTGTCTGTTAAAACGTGTAGTGATGACGTAAAAGTAAGATAAGCAGACGGCTTCTGTTTTTCGGCGCAATTAAAAGGTTTTTTGTGAGTAAAAGATACGAAGGGACAAGTATTTTAATAACGAAGCGGGATTCTTCTAAGTATTGTTTTTAATATAGTTTATGTAGGTATCATCATCATCAGCCCATTAACGTCCCCACTGTTGGGGCACGGGCCTTCCCTATGGATGGATAGGGGCCTTAAACCATCACGCGGGCCCAGAACATTTATTTCATCATCCCTCTAGCATTATCTCGTTTTCCACAGCGTCCGCTTACCGAATCTGAAGATTTAACAGGTCCGGTTTGTTACAGCGACTGCCTGTCTGACCTTCCAAACCGCGAAGGGAAAACCAACCCAATAGAGGTTAGGTCACATACCACCGAAAATGCATTTCTCGGGAATGTGGGTTTCCTCACCGCTGAGCACGTGATAATCATTTGTGATCCAAACATGAATTCGAAAACAAATTCGACAATTAGAGTTTAGGCCTGTGCTGGATTCGAGCCTGCGATCTCAAAGTGAGAGGGAAGCGTTCTACCAACTGGGTTACCACGGCGTTTGAATATTTATATTTTATTAATGGATTCCTATTGTAGTTATCTTCCTCCAAAAGTCCCAAGTATTAGGCCAGACGAAAGCATTTCCAACTGGACAGACTGACCTTCCTAAATGTATTGTAGTGAACAAAACTAATTTATACGTTAGAGAACACGGCAAAGTAATCAGTGTATATCACTACCTGTCACCGGGCCGTGTTTTGGCGCCAAACTCGCCTATCTGTCTTAGTCCCTCCGTGCTATAGAAAGAATGGCCTTGAGGGGTCAGGGGGAGAGGGCGATGCTCGATTTTGTACGAGGTGGAGCAAGAAAATGAAAAGAAAAATGTAACTTACATAAAATAACGAGACAATGGTGCCAATTCTGGGACAGCTAGCTCTGTCTTTTTCTTGCACTTACCGTTGGAGAAGGATAGCGTTATTTTTAGAAATGTCAAATTCATTTAACATTAAGTTTGTGTCTGCGGCACCAATGAGTATATTTTAAAAAGTAAAACTGTATTCGAGTCTGGTTTTCAAAAGACTGTTAAATTTAGCTACCTACTTACTAAACAAGTATTAGTAGACAATAAAAATGTGAAGGAAGAAATTATGCAATGAAATACTTACACGATGTTTTGAATCAGACAACGGTTCTCATATTCATAGACACGTAATGTACAGATATTACGTGTCTGTACATTATGTGGCTTGTACCTGTAAAAAAAAGAGTTTTATTGCAATTATACAGTCCAAAAAAAAAATGTCATAGTTACATTATAAAAAGAAAAAAAAAACACTTCTTAGGTACAATTTAACCCAATCGGGCGTGTAACATTACAGAGGTATGTACTTAAATATTACAATATTAAAATTTAATTCATAGTCAATCGGGCGTGCATCATTACATAATTATATACAATATTAAAACTAATTTATTCTCAATCTGGCGTGCAAATCAATAACCCTAGCAAACAAATAGTCTACCTGTGTACATTCTTAATTTAAATTAATTGTTGAAACATCATCATCACTAACTTAAGAGCCACGCTCTTTTCGGTCCATTATCCATGCAACTTTTTTAGGGAAAACTAAAGCATTGTCCTTCTTTCCTTCCGCCCCCCAATTGAAAGAAAGAAAGAAGAAAGAAACATTTTATTACTTCCGGACACCACAGACACAGACAGACATGTACATTACATTTAACACAGGACAGAAACCACACGGAAATCAATAAGTACACAGAAACAAAAAACAAATCAAAAAGAAAAACAAACCAATATCATAAAAACAATAATAATAAAACTAAGTATTCTAAATGCAACGCACTGACGGCCGAGAGGTCTGTGCTCGAATTGTTGAAACAATATTTTAAAAATATTTATATAAATACTTATTTAAATAATCACTACACTTTTTTAAACATCCCCAATTAAACAGTTTTGAAAGTCCGCCTGCAATGAGCCAAATAGATTTATTTTATTTTCTCCTCTGAAAGTATTTGATTCACCCCCACCCCCTACAATGATCTCAATGTTTTTTTTTTATTTTGTTTCTTATTCAGTTCCTTAGTCGGGGTCATAAATTTTAGGGGTTTTCTCCTTGTTTATACATATAATTATATTCGTTTATTTATTGCTAATGTCTTCGGGGTCTTGCTTAGCATTTAGTAGATAATGTTTTTGTTTGAAACATTTTTGATTAGATTAAGTATTTTTGAGTACTTTTCCGCTGATTATTGTCGATTGTATTATCATAATCGTGCTTAAAAGTTTACTTTCCATCGTGGTGTTAAGATTTGCTATTCTGTCAGACGTATCTAGGGTTGCCACCCGTAATATGTTTTATTATCGTACATAAGTTTGTATCGTACCATAAAACGTGTTGGGTATAAAACGTAAATAGCATATTTGTGTAAGTAGTACATCTTCTTCTATCGTATGGGTTGTGAGGTGGATTACCAACCTTATCAACCCTGGTGTCAGGGTTAGTATTGAGCCACCAAAGGCCCCTGACATGACTACTTACTAGAATTATCTCCCTGGAATTATCCCGTTTTTCACAGGGTCCGCTTACATAACCTGAAGATTTGACGGGACAGGTTTTTTACAGAAGCGACTGCCTGTCTGAATTTTCAACCAGTGAAGGGAAAAACAGCCCAATAAAGGTAGGTCACATACCTCCGAAAATGCAACTGAACCAAACATGAATTTGAAAATAATTCTAAACATAGATTTATTTTTTGGTACTCACGGCATTGCAGAAACTCCGTGGTCAGTTATTGAAGGGTCAGTAAGGTCAACTTATAGCTTTTGATTCAACCTTTATATCTCATTTATTCTTCATGAAAGACTAGTGTGCCGCCCTTTACCCCGCCCGTGTGGGTGAATAATTTTTATGGCCTATTGTCCCGGAGGATCACATGGTCAGGGTTTATAGTCAAGGAAATGTAAAGTAATATTCGCAGAGGGCAATTTTTGGATGGGTGACCGTTGTCATAATTGCTATTCAAAATTCTAGATTAAGTAAATTAAATTCATCTTTTTTGGGGTGATGTGTACGTTTTACAATAAAATACCAGATAATATTTTAAATTTGTCAGAAAATAAATTTAAAGCTCATGTGAAGCTTACTTTATGTAAAAAAGCTTATTATAAGATTAATGACTACCTAAATTATGAAAATGTCTAGTATTGAATGTGTTCCTCTAGTTATCAAATAACTAGTAATGTACAGTCATGAGCAATATCATGTACCCACTTTCGAACCTTGTCGCACTAACATATTTGACATTAAATGAGACTTACGGTTCAATTTGTCAAAATAGTTAATGTGACATGGTTTCAAAGTGTATAAATATCAGTATATTAGTACTCGTGACCGCATACCCTCATTGATTTAAAAGATGTGTTGCTGTTGCAGTTTCTTGTCATTTCTTCTCCTCAGCCATAACACCTTGCAAAATGACGTAAATTCAAAAATGTTACATTGACCTTCAACAAGTTTATCCATGATAATTACGTTGAATAAATGATTCTGATTTCTGATTTCATAGAAAAAAATAAGAAATGTTTCAATGTTAAAAAGGGTCTCTGGTGGCAGTAAAAATGAAATTGAAGTGTCATTTTTACAACTACTTGTTTTTTTTTCCTCTTACGACGGATACTTCTGACTACTCCAATTGGGATCCTCATCATCATCATCATCCAATTGCGATATAGTCCTAAGATTATGATTCTGATTATGCTTATGCGATTTTTAATGGAATGGCAGCCAGAAAATCATTTTATTGGACCATTATATTTACTATTAATAATTATTTAAGTAAATTAAACATCAACAACAACAATGGCTGCAAGTTGTCTTTGGTTACTTGTGGCTCTGCCCACCCCATTTGGGATTACGGGCGTGAGTTTATGTATGTATGTATGTAACAACAACAATGGTTGCAGAGGCAAAGATGGGAGCCATCGGTACGGCAATGCAGGACGGAAGGGGCAAGTCACAGGGACTGTAACCTGGAACCTGACAGAGGGCAGCAGTAACTGGCAGTACTATTCGACGCGGAGGACAGAAGTCCTAATGTGGCTTTTTAATAGACTACTCTGGGCGCCATCCCACTTGCGTCAGACAGAGTACTGCGGGGCGGAAGGCAAGAGGGAAACCACTGCCATATTTTCCCTAAAAAAGTAGCATGGAAAATGTTGCACCGACAAGAGCGTGGCTCTTGAATTGATGATGATGAAATTAAACATCTAACAGACACACCTCCTTGGTTCTTTTATATCGATTGCTGTTTACTTCGGGTTATAGAAAAAATATATAACCCGATTTAACTTCAAAAAGTTCGCTTCTAGAGCACACAATAAAATTAAATTCCAAATGGCTCCTACAACAATGACCATAACATTCAAACTATCACCCGACGCACCTCGAAACGAAGAAATAAAAACCCATAGAGCAGCACAGGCCAATAATTATTCATTGTGTTTTTAACAGGCGCACCAGAAGGCCGGGAAAATTGTAAGAGCTCGCTAGCGCAGGCCGCGCCTGAGCGATGTCGTAAAAATTGTTCCGTGCCGGGTGTGGAGTCGCCACTTTTGTGAAAAAGTAGTATTATTATTTTTTAAATAGAACCTTTGCGGATTGTACGTGGCCCTGATCTCTCCGTCAAGAGTCAATGAAAGTGTTTTATAGTTAACACTTTATTTAATAGTTACTCTAATTTTGAATTATATTTCAAAAAATTATAATATTGGCCAATAAATAAACAAATACGCTACGTAATAAACAGTTTAACAAAGTTTATTAGTAATAAATTGTTACTGGCAATAAATTTATTTTATTCTTATTCTTAATAATAATAAATTACTATACAACCGCGATGATACGACAGGTATTTTCCTTTTTAAAATGATAGCTTTAATTATTTTGTTACAAAAATGATAAAATAAAATGCGGAAGCCTTTATCCAGTAATAGGATAGTATTAGGCTAGATAATATAAGAAGGTTATTAACAACAAAAACATCAAAATAAATAAATCGTATATTTTAAATGTACCTAGGAAGATCGGGAAACACCCACTGTAAACAGTTTATTGTAGTTGGGAAATCTAAAAATAAATAAAGTCGCAACCGTCTCCACCCCACCTCTGTCCCCACCCGGGCACACCATCCTCCTGACTTGTTAATACCTCCAGCCTACTATCTTAGCATATTGCAAGACTCTAAATAACACCATTATATCCACCATCCGGCCAAATATAGAAACGTTATCAGGGAAAATATTTGATGGCTCCCGGGCAAATTGAATTTATTATTTAGCTCCAATCAGAGGGGTTGTCTGCATATTTATGAAAAGCCCATTGACGAGAGGGGTAACGTTTGGAAGCCGCTGCAGTGAGGGAAAATGGCATTTTGTATCTTTCTGTTTTAGATTATAGAAAGGACATAGCGGCCGCCCGCGACTTCGTCCGCGTGGATTTCGGTTTCGGCGGTAAGAATTTGCGATTTTTTTTAATTGTTAAAGCCTGTGTTATTCTGATGCATAAGCTACATTTGTACTACTAAGATACATTACTAGTAACCGTTAAAAATAAATACAATACAAGAAGTGTAAGAGAGAAAAGACTGATACAACCCAAAACAAATAATTATTATGGAGAAAGATTGTCGTCATATTTAGTGCCAAAAATATTTAATAAAATAAACTTGTTAAGACAAAATAATAAGTTAAGTAAAAATCTACTCTGAACCGGCGTGCGTGTATGAAGCGATTGATGAGTGTGGAGGAGGCAAGAGAAGTGTGTCAGGATCGAAGCAAATGGAATTCTATAGTCTCTGCTTACCCCGGTGGGAAATAGGCGTGAGTTTATGTATGTATGTATGTATGTAAGTAAAAATCTGTTAAAATTAAAACTAAGAAGTGTATTGCGATAGCTGTAAGTAATATTATTTGTATTAATAATTACTGTCGGTAGGTAAATTAAGAAATAAGCATGTGAGCGCTACTCGCCATCAAACTTCATAAGTCTTCATTAAAAAAAAACATTATTGTAAAGTTTCATTAAAATCCATTCAGTAGTTTTTGCGTGTCAGCCGGGCATGCCATTAAATTATGTCCACTTCAACATGGACGATTAATAAAATTGCAATGATCTGTACCTTATAAGGTAGGTTTTACATCGTTTCGGACCACAAGCGGTTCGGAGCGCTGTGCTAATCGACTAATGCTCTGTTAGGATGGATCATTTTGCGCTACTATGGTTGAGTTTGCTAAGATTTCTGCGGGTATCGTTTGGAGTACTTACGTTGATACTTACGAAAAAGTTCTTCGATACTTGTTACCGCGGTGCGAAACGATAGAGCTCTTTGTCGATTCGCACCACAGTCCGAACCCTTTGCGGTCCGAAACGATTAAAGACCCGACCTGGTTATCTGTCAATACTAAGGGTGGTATTAATAAACTAATGTCAGCTGAGACTGCCCTCAAAATCATGCTCCAGTCTCTGTTTTTATATAAGAACTGTCACATTGACATGATCTTGAGAGCAGTCTCAAAGCTGAGTTTAGTTTACAAATACCACCCTAAGTGTAACTACAGATGAGGATCCTCAACGCTTCCCGTTAGTCCAGGCAAGTGGTGAAGCTAATCACTACATAGTATAAAACAAAGTCGCTTTTTCTGTCCCTATATCCCTAAGTACGCTTAAATCTTTAAAATTACGCAACGGATTTTGATGCGGTTTTTTTTTAAATAGATAGAGTGATTCAAGAGGAAGGTTTACTTATATAACAACCATTGAATAGTGGAGAAATACTGTTATTTTTGAGGTTTTTAATGTGACGTCGTAAATAATTTAATTTTTTCGTCAGTATTGCACCCGAGCGAAGCCGGGGCGGGTCGCTAGTATCGATAAGTAAGGTCAAAAAAAGTAGGTATTTCAACTTACTTTCCGTCCTACATTCTTTTCACAACCTCTGTAATCTCATCACAAAACTATTTCTCTGCCCTTAACCAGGTGTACCAATGATGGGTACCCCATAAATTGGGATCGAGTATACTTATTATATTTTTAATTCGGCAGTCGGCACTAATACATCACAGTGATTTATACCAGCCAACTTGCGGATTTATCGCCCGGCGTGAAGGAGCGAGAGTTTGGCGGAAAAAAAGTTTCACTTACTCACTTTTTTTTGTTGCTTGTCAATGGCGAATATGGTATTGGGGCGTGTTGATTACATAACATAAGCTCACGACTATATCCCTTTTGGGGTAGTCAGAGGTACATCCATCGCAAGATGAACTAAGTACCCACACCTCACCGAGCTTTCTGCTATAAGGATCGAGCCAACTGTGTTAGTGGAAACTGCACTTAAGATAAATTAATAACTCATTGGTGCAGGTTCAAACCGGGGCTCCCCGTTTGAGCAAGCCGGTGCACCACAGGACCACAGTGACTTGTATTGATTACCTGTATCTTAAATAAAACACAAGTCGAATAGTGTGTTTTTAGGGTAAGTAAATTATTTTATTTTAAATCAGAAATTAGAAAACAATCAGTCTGTTTTTTATATAGTTATTATTATTTTATGTAGATATAATTATTATGATGTATTTCATATATTGCACCTCTTTTTATTTTCCCGCAGATATTCTTATATGACCTCTGGGTTGGCTGGAAGAGATCTCTCTTAGAGATAAGTCCTCCCTTGTAAACGTCCATTTCTTGTTTGTGATGTAACTAGTTGTTAAGTGAAATAAAGTATAAAGTATATAATTTATTCGCTTAGGACAGGTAAGTACAGAGTCACAATATGGTATATGTCTGTGTCACAGAATCTCAATTATTTTAAAAGTTCAAAAATACTATAAAAACTAAAACAAAATGAAAAAGAAATATATAATATTACCTATTTCCCACCGGGGTAAGCAGAGACTATAGAATTCAATTTGCTTCGATCCTGCCTGACACACTTCTCTTGCTTCCTCCACATTCATCAATCGCTTCATACACGCACGCCGGTTCAGAGTAGATCGTATTGAACCTTTTCTAAGGACATCTCCAATTTGGTCATCGTAAGTCCTTCTAGGTCTTCCTCTGCCAGCCCTACCATCAACTTTCGCTTTATATACCGCTTTTGCAATTCTATTATCCTTCATCCGCTCTACGTGTCCAAACCAACCTAACATTCCCTTCTCAATCCTAGTCACTATATCGTCTTTTACACCACAACTCTGTCTATACATAATATATAATATAAAATTCTGTAAAATGTACCTAAACCACCGCTGATTACAGGTTAAGTCACACACCTCTGTGTCGGGTAATGTTTGAATGATTGTTTAAATTTTGAACCTTTGCGTTTTAAGCCAGATGCACAAAATATTTTTTTCCAAAACCAAACTTTGACAAATATGTTATTACAAATCCGCCTTAACAAATTTTAAATCAAACAATATTGTTCTTTTGTTCCCGTTTCTTACAACCAATAGTGTTACTACTTGCAATAGCTGTAACAAATTGTCACACATTATATAAAAAAAAAAAACAAATTTTACATTCTCAAGTTGCAGTCAAACCCCCAAAAACGACCATAACAGGAAACGTCCAATAAATCAATAACAACACACTGCGCTAGACAAATACGACATTCGCGAAACAAAAAATAGCAAGATTTTCGCAAAAAGAATTACATGCAATAACATGCAGTAGTGTTAACATTACCAGATTTTTTCTTGTGTTGTTGGTGGATTTTGACGCTTAAGTCTTTGGAGTAGGGTTGGTGGGTTTGGCAGGGATAAGGTTGGCAGTGATTTAGTCCCTATCGGCCGTCAACCTGATTAATGTCGTTAGTAAATCAGCGGATTACGACAATGCGAGAAATGACGAGTCGTGGCCGATCCGCAAGCGATACTTTTGTGTGGTTTAAGTTACAAAGCTTAAGCGTTATGAACGAGTTAGTCCCTTGCGTTAAGGTATTCAAGTACTTACAATGAAACCATAGATAACAATGGAATGGCATTTAAAAAAGTTGTAAATGACAAAAATCAAATCAAATCAATTTATTTACGAGAACACATAAAATACAAAAAAGTGGTAAAATAATTTACGCATGCAGGCGTAAAAGTATTAAAAAATAAAATAAAGAAATAGTACATTGAAAAGAAGATTATTGACAATTATAATTAAGTATTACAAAATTTTATTATTTTTCTAGTCAATAATAAATTGCTACCGATTTTGAGTTCAATTAATTAATAATAATTTAATTAACAGCGTCCGTGGACCAGCTGAGCATTATGAGCGTTGGGCTCACGATCTGAAGTTTCCTGGTTTGAATGTCGGCTGAGATACAATAGATACATGATTCAATGTGGAATACTTATTCTGTCTCATCGTATATGTTTCAAGCTCAATTTCGTCATATCCAGTCATCCAATAGTCTCGCCTCAATGTCTCTACCTCGCTAATCGCCGATACCTTTCACCGTTCCTTCGTATCGAATTATTGAGTAAACACGCAGAGCATGGAGATCGTTTCATTGGAAATGGGAATGCAAGGGTATCGGAGAAATATTGCGCGGAATATCTCTAATGCCGTGCGCCAATTGCCAGTAATAAGATTTGCAATAAAATGATACACGTGATTTGTAACGGAAAAAATGAAAATTGTGTAGAGAAGAAACTATAAGATATATCTTCAACTGCGCGGTAAAATAATAGAAAAATCTGTGCTTGTAATTGATTCATGAAGACACGATATTTAAAAATTTTACTTACAGTTAAAAACTAAACAATTCATAAACATGCGATCTTGTAATAATTCAAGAAAACAAACGACAAACGATGCTCTAGTTCATTACAAAATTTTCTCACAAATAAAGCATTCAATTGAAGTTCAAAACAGCTGAAATGAAAAATAATGTGTTTTCATCACACACGCGTGCATGTGTGTGTGAGTGAGTCGGTCGCATGTCACGGTGGTACTGACAAATTGATTTATGTAGTTAGGGGACCGCCACTTACTTGCCGGTAAGTTCGCGTTTAGCCCGAGTGCGCGCTGCCTGCTACATTTTTGAATTTAGAAGTTTGGAGTGTTCGATATTTTTTATGGAATTCATAAAATCACTCGTAGAAGCATAAACATTTTAACCGATTTTGTAATTAATTAAAAATGTTGGCGATTAATTTTGATGGCAACTTATGTAAACAAACAAAAATACAAATTTTTGCTGTGCCCTAGCAGGACGTCACAATATATCCTGTATACTATCTATATAAAACTGTGACTTGCAACAAATGATTATGATTACAATTATGATATTTACTCAGAAGTATTCTATAGTTACCTAATAAGACACGACGAATTGATTAAAAACATCATAGAAGGAAAGAGAGGAAGGGGAAGACCAAGAAGAGCTTACATGGAACAGATTAAAGTAAAGGTTAACGTCGTGTCTTATAGGGAAGTCAAGGAATTGGCCTTTGATAGACTGGAATGGAAAATGCTACACCGACAAGCGCGTGGCTCTTAAATTGATGATGATTCTATAATTATATTAATACAAATTATTACAAAAACAGAGTGTTGTTACATTAAGTAAGTAGCTTAACTATACTATACAACACTAATAGTAAAACTCTTAGGGGGCGGTCACAAAACCTGTCCAGTACACAATTTTAATTTCCAATTTAAATACCATAATTGGGTCCAGTTTCATTTTTTATTTCCAAGCAATTGACACCTTAAGTTTTATAGCGGGGTATATGTGACTGTTATGGCCATGTGCACCTACATTAAAATGTGGGATTTAGGGTATACGGCCCAATAGTGTGACATTTGGTTTACGACCGTGTCTCTTGGGGCTGCCATCACCAATCCCACGTGATGTAGGCCGTAAAATAGATAAATAATGCTCTCGTGGGATTCTTTTATCAGCGTTGATACGAAACCTGTCTTTATGTGACGGCTTGGTGGGGTTACTCTTAAAATGTGGAGGAGTGAGTTGGTAATGACGGACGGAACAGGTCATTGGAGGACTGTTTTACATACATAAACTCACGCCCGTATTCCCCGAAGGGGTAGACAGAGCTACAAATAATCAAGAAACTATTTGCAGCCACTTTTGATACGTAGTCCTAAGGTGGATAATGATAAACCGTATGATGATAGGGGATCAGCCTATCGTTGTTACATAGGATACTTATCGCTTTTGGAGTGTTTTGTTTTGTCATAATTCAATGACGAACTTTCATTTTACCCTCTGCAGCTAATTGAGAGTCGTATATAGTCGTATGTAGAGCACTAATGCCGCCTACATTGTACTGCATTCATGTGTTATGTCTGATTGTTGAAATTTATTTTTGTGCAATAAAGTATATTTGATTTGATTTAAAAAGAAAACCGTTATTACATTTTTTTTATTTATATCATAAAAGTATTAGATTAGAGACCTCTAAAAAAATACTTCATATTTTATAGATGCTGTGACCAGCCTAGGTAGTTGATTATCATGATTTTCTTCACGATATTTCCATCACCTTCGCCAGGTGCATATCAATTTGATGATACATGTAAACTAAAACATAATATTCTCGTATTTTCTTTAGACACAAGTTGGCTCGATCATTTATAGACGGCGATATGGCTCACTAGGTATTAAGTTGGTCTTACGGCCTCCATGGTCCAGTGGTTGAGCGTTGGGCTTACGATCCGGAGGTCCCGGGTTCGAATCCCGGTGGGGAAATATCACAAAAATCATTTTGTGTACCCTAGTTTGGTTAGGAAATTACAGGCTTATCACCTGATTGTCCAAAAAGTGAGATGATTCGTGCTTCGGAAGGCACGTTAAGCCGTTGGTCTCGGTTACTACTTACTGATGCAATTAAGTAGTCGTTACATGAGCAGGTCAGGTGCCTTTGGCGGATCAATAGTAACCCTGACACCAGGGTTGATGAGGTTGGTACTCCACCTCACAACCCACACGATAGAAGAAGACGTTGGTCTAACAGAAAGCTCGGTGAGGTGTGGGTACTTAGTAAGCAATGCATGACATCTGACAAATCATGATATATTCTAAAGAACGTGATGCTGATCCGAACATGCAACCTTTGGAGTAGAAGTCGTCCGTTCTGGCCACTAGACCATCACGGCAACATCCTCATTGACGGGTCTATCTCCAAATAAACAATATAAAACCCTCACGGGCCCATTGCGCCGACACTTCGTAAATCCAAAAATTATCTTCTCTGACACTGTCTCCCTGCAAGATACGGGTGACATATTTACGACGTCGGTTTAGGGCATAAAACTAATCCCCTCTTAGGGGTAGGGGGTGAGGGGAGGGACCTTTATTTCTAACATTCGTCACATAGTAGCCGTAAATTATCATACTCCGCTATGATATGACGGGGGCCGCCCATTAAAACACGTTTGATTTAGATGGGGCTATAAAATTGATTTATGCCTTCACGCCAACAAAACCCGTAGTACTGAAGCAACTATTATATTAACATTTTCGTGGATAACCTCCGCGATTTTGCAAGGTTGTAACCTCCTTCTGGCAACAGTCAAAAATCAACCTTTACACGCTTAGCCTTAAAACACATTTTTCATTAAAGCAACAGGGACAAATTAAGTCTTTTATAATTGAAAAAAGTTATTCACTTGTATAGTTGCATGTGGAGCAAAAAAGCATCAAAAAGCGACTTAGTTTTCAGCAATATGGTAGGAAATTGGCTAGCAATTTTCGTTGATCAGGGTATTGTTTTTCGTATCGAGGCGGTCAGTAATTTCATCTGGTTTATGAGGCTCTATTCAATATAAGTTGTGAGAAGTTAGATCACAATATTTTCGATATTATAGAAGCTTTTGATAGCTTCCATAAGTTTATTACTTTACATTCTGTTGACAATGCTATTGTGTATTCTTTATTCGACTTGTAAAAACTTGACATTGTCAATACTTTATTATTAATTATTATACCTATAACATTTAAACTTCAATAAACCATCCAGCAATATTTAGAAATTCGAACTCGATAAATTCCCAAATAAAATTGTTACTTTTATTTAATGTTTAAACTTCATTAAACCATCCAACAATATTTCGAAATTCGAACTCGATAAATTCCCAAAAAATATTGTAAATATTAATTTATTAATAACTTAATAAGTAATAAATACTATTATTGAACTCGTTAATTTTTTAGCTTATTAGCTTATTCTTTTACTGAGTTATTATTATTGCCAGTTGATAATAATAAAATTTATTAAATATAGAAACTGAAGGCAGCAAACACAGATGTTCGACAATATAATTTAATATGTAATTTATGTATTTTTTCTATTCGGTTTATGGAGATGATTAGTAAAGTTAACTTTTTGTCCACTTTATAATAGGGTTCCGTCGGTTAAAATGTGTAGTAAGTACATCAACAGACTCACTCCTGGCCAAGGGTTAACGGGCTTCCATTCATCAACCGGAACCTAAGGTGGACTGGAAGTGATCTCTTACAAAGATAAGTGCACCCTTTGTTTTGTTTTACTTTTCTTTATTTGTTCTTTTTTTGACGTTACGTATTATACGAGTACATTCGTAGATTTGCCGATGGCATTAACTACTTGGCCGGACAAATGTTTTTTTTAGTACAACCATAATGTCGGTAGGTTCTAATATTATAAAATCAAATCAAATCAACTATACAATATACTATGTTGCTTGATACTTTTAAAGGGAAACAGATTTAAGTTGCACATTATAATTCCTCTGGGGTGAGCAGAATCATAAGACATCAATTAACAAGACCTCTATCAGCTACTACTTTAAAGATAATACCTAAGAGAAGATTTTTTATCAAATAGATACTTACAATACGGCAAAAAGGTCGCTCCCTATTACACGGGACTTAAAGATAGCTAGAGAATGGTGGGTGTAATACTATACACCTATGCCTACCCCTTAAGGTATACAGGCGTAATGCTTTATGTCAGATACATAGACAACGCATTATAAGAAAATAGTAGTCCTTTGTTTAAAAAAAAAACAGTAGCTCCTTCTCCCATAAGACAAGTACTTAACAAAGGTACAGAACCAAAAAACAGTGACCTCATTCGGCTTAACCGCGCGACATAAAATAACCTAAAATTTATGACACACATAAATTTCGTTAATTACCTACGCTCGGTGATTAATATGCACTATAGTGTAAATTCAACCGAATATCTTTAATAAATACATCGTTCAAAATTTGCATGAGAATCGATTGGCCGACCGATTTGGTCTAACAATAACTGAATGGTCGGGGGCGGTCGTGCAAAAACATTTGCAGTTTTATACACTGCCGTTTGGGTGGATTTTCGCGATTTATGGAACAAAAACTTATTAGCGTCAAAATGGTGGGACCAATACGTTTCCAACTACCTAGCCAAATTAGTAACTTTTTACTAAACGTCAATAAGTACACGAATTACTATGGAATTTGTACGACAAAGCACACTGGGACATCATAGAAAACCGTGATAAAATGTCGGACTTATTAATACGTTTTCTTGATTAATTCATAAATAAGTAAAATAGAAAAAAAAAATATTTTTCATTACTTTTATTCATTCATTCATTCAAATTATTTATTTCAGATTAATATCGATAATTATAAGTACATTAGATTAGATAAATTAAAATTAAATTATATAAAATCAAATAAAATTAAAATTATCAATGTCCTAATAAATAAAATAAAATTAATATTATTAATAAAAATGAAATAAAATACATTGGTGCCCATTCGGGTGCACACAAACTTAACCCAATTTAGTCCCACAGCTCTTAAATGAGTGCCGTCCTGCACTGACAAAAAGTGCAAGAAAGGGATAGAGCTAATTTTAGTCCTGTCAAACTAAGTCAAAATTAGTTCGGTGGTTGCTCGAACTGTCACCAATGATAACATTTTCATTGCAAGAAAGGTTCATTTTTCATTGCTTTTAGATCCATCTTTGTTTTTAAATCAGAATTTCATAATAATTTATTTTGAACCTAGTACACGACCCATTCGAATATAGTGACAATAAATATACACAATAAATATCTTACCTTATCTTGACCATGATTCTGATTTAATACTTATCTGAGTTTTCCGTTGCAAAATTCATGATTTTTTTTGTTTTTTTTTTTTTAATTATTTTCAATTTTATACTTTTGCGATAGAAAATTGCACTTGATATTAACTCAGAATAATCAGCTGAATCATTCCCATCAGTATTCTTTACGATGTAACTAACACCCCGTGCAAGTACATGTATACAGGTAGCCATACAAGTAGGTATGGGTGTTAGTGACACTGTAACGAATACTGAGGGGGATCATTCAGACCATGATTCTGAGTTGATATCAAGTGAAATTTCCTGTCGGAAAATTCATGAATATTTTAGTGTTTTTTTTAAATTTATTTTCAGTTCCATAATTTTGCGATGGTAAATTCCACTTGATATCAACTCAGAATCATGGTCTGAATCATCCCTCAAAGTTTTCGTTACGATGTCACTAACACCCTGTATGTGTAATTCAAATTCAAATTCAAATATTTTAATTCATCCTTACATCCATAAATTGTTAGTAGTAGAATACTTAGCCTAAGATTAGTATTACATAATAATTAAATTTACTTACACTACAAATTAAATTTACAATAAAAACTAAAAACTAGAGTAACTATATGGATAGGTGCGTCTGAACACTTACCCACCTCCGTACGAGGGGAGAGTCCCACCGGTCTGTAAACACATTCAGGATGCCATTCGAGGAGGAGCGCAAGCGCGCCATCATGGAAGCGCATCTCTTTCGAATGATCGCGGCGAACCCATCAACACACGCTTCCGCGAACATCCCAGACGCGCTACAACGCCACGGTACGTAATACGTACACCATGAACCTATCAAAAACCCTTGTGAGTTGTGACCACTGACAGTTATCAAAAGGCCATTACACACCACCCGACCTGCCCATCGACGGCCATAATTTATTTGGCAACTGACATCTGACGTCATACCTGATCTATGGCCCGACACGCGCTCCCGTCATGTCATGCGATGTTTTTTTGTTTATTTTTATTGCGGACTTGGCCAAGAGGCCGGTATGGTTGAAAAATATGAAATTGAAGAAATTATCACCTGCGTGTTTCACTTTCTGAGATGATATTGATGACTTATGGAGAGCTGGGTTAAAAAGGCCACATCGAAGCGATTCATCTAAAAATACAATATTGTAATTTGACATTTGCGCATATATAAGTAAGTGCGCAATGCAAACAAGTGTCGAATAGCAATATTGCTTTCTTTTTTCTAAAGACCTCGAATAGTGATTGACAACAAACACGCAATCTTCCTTGATAACGTAACATCAATGCTGCATGGCAGTCATGCTTTTTTATTAATGGTTTTTGTCCAAATCATACATCGAAGTCACAACAGTGCAAATGTCAACCAACACAAAATAAAAGAATAATATCAAAACAAGCTCACCTCTACCTCAATTAGGGTAGACAGAGGTACAATCAAAGAGCGAAAGTGTAGTCAGTGAACGCCGCGAATTATTTGTAAACAGTGGTGAAATTATGAACCATTAGTTGTCATAATTACAAGGTGGACCGACGATCTGGTGAAGGTCGCGGGAAGCCGCTGCATGCGGGCAGCGCAGAACCGATCGTCGTGGAGATCCTTGGGGGAGGCCTATGTCCAGCAGTGGGCGTCGTACGGCCGATGATGATGATGATGAGTTGTCATAAGTATAAAATTTATGTTTTTATAGGTGTTTTTGGTCTACTACAGAAACGACATGTAACCAGAGGTCTTTAGTGCAACCAGTTAATTTATTACTTTGCAAGAAACTGTTCCGGCCAAGTAGTTAATGCCATCTGCGGCAAATCCACAATAAGTCACGTTAATAACCAAAATTGCAAGAAACTGACTGAAATTTTGCACCTTATCGTACATCCATCACTAGATTAACTACGTACGGTCACGAGCATTAATATGTATACACTTTGGTACCATGTCACATTAACTTTTTTGACAAATTGAACTGTAAGTCTCACTAAATGTCAAATTTGTTAGTGGCGTCCAGTAAAGTGGGTACATTATATTGCTCATGACTGTACCCACGCTTCACCGAGCTTTCTATTAGACCCACGTAGTAGGTGATGAGCCGAATTGCAGTCTATAATGGTCAACTGTGGCCAACTGTGTTAGTGAAAACTGCACTCAATACATCCTAAATATTGATAGTAATGAAAGATACTAGGACAAACAATCTTCTCCCCAAGGAACTGGCTAACTATAACCAAACAATAAGCAATAAAATCAAACTTTGATTGAGAGAACAAAAAGATATGGAGTCGTAAAAAACTGCATGAAACGGATCACACACATATAAAATAAATCATAGGACTGTTCGTTCATTCCAGTTTATTGTGCCGGGTGCCAGTCAAACCGACTTTTGTATAAAACACTAACTATAAAAATGTTACTTTATTGCTTAATAACTTTACTGCGTGTAACTATATAGATGGTTTGCTCGGATGCCCTCTCTTGTATCAACTTTTTTACGATCGATGTTTTGACGTTTATTTATTTGATGCCCCCACTTTGTGTAGAATTTTGTTTTTGTAAATTAGCTACGTAGTTTAACAGTTCTGGATGTTCTTGATAATGTGTGTACGTTTATTGGGTTGTTTGATTTGGATTTTATTTAAGTTTGTTTGTTTAGATCGGAGTTAATTGATTTCACGCGGTTTCCACAATGGCAATGGGCTGGCCCCCTATACACGGGACTTAAATGTAGATGGCGAGGTGTAGGTGTACCTACTGTACATCTCTGGCTACCCCTTCAGGGAAAAGACGTGATGCTATTTTATGTGTGTGTGCTTTTGTTTCATTTACAAGACAGGCCAGCCAACTTAATATTTTGTTTGCAGGTGACAAAATGTGACGTCATTGTTACAAATCAGAGGACATCACATCACATCACACACCACCAAGTAGTCAATTTCATCTGCGGCAAATCTACAATAAGTCACTTCAAAAAAAAAACTAAAACTATACAGAATTTATTACGCATGGCTTGAAAATATACATATACAGGAAATACATAGATATAATAGACATAGACATATAATAGATATAATAGACATAGATATATACAGGAAAGACATAGATATAATACATACATATTTGGTATAATAAGTCACTAATTAAGTAAGTTAAGATAAGGAAGAGCCAAGCCTCCTAACACAGACTTTCCCAGTTTAAAGGGGGGCTTGGGTCAACTAGCATTTAAAAGAAAATATTGTCTAAAACGAATAAAGATTTTATTTATTTTATTTATTATTTATTTATTTATTATACACTTCTCTCAAAACTCTCTCGGTCTTTTGACCTCCGAAATAGAATTTATGAGATGTGACTTTTGATAGGTTGGTCTTGGATGACATGCACTGTCTGGCCGAACAAATGGGTCGGCACCACGTTTCTCTTTTGTCGTTCGTCAAACAGTCGCCCATCTTGGATTGGTGACAAGTGACAAATGTGACTGCCGTTGTTAGAAAGCTGACGGCGACAAAATGCGGGGGTGACTTCGCTTTTATTGGCAAATTAATTTATTTTTGAGGGGTGCCTTGAAAACTGAAGGTCATTGAAAACTTTGAGTTAGAGTTGTTAACAGCTGGAATCGTAGTGTTGAAATGAAGAGTAAAATGTATTTTTGTTGCGGAATTCCGGTAAAATATTTAAAAGAAATTTAAAATCTCTTTTTTTATAGGTAGGGCTGGCAAAGGAAGACCTAGAAGGACGTACATTGACCAAATTGGAGACGTCCTTAAAAAAGGTTCAGTAAGATCTACTCTCAACCGGCGTGCGTGTATGAAACGATTGATGAATGTGGAGGAAACAGGAGAAGTACGTCAGGATCGAAGCAAATGGAATTCCACAGTCTCTGCTTACCCCGGTGGGAAATTGGCATGTGTTTATATATACATTGTTTTACCCGGTATCATGTGTTTTAATTGAGTGTATGTATGTTAAATGTCTTTATTATCACAATTTATTATACAGACTGCAATACGGCTCACCACCTATCACGTTGGTCCTACAGAAAGCTCGGTGAGGAGTAGGTACTAAGTTTCTTAGTCAACTTGCGATGGTTATACCTCTGACTACCCCAATTGGGATATAGTCAGAATCAGAATCATTTATTCAACGTAATTATCATGGATAAACTTGTTGAAGGTCAATGTAACATTTTTGAATTTACGTCATTTCGCAAGGTGTTATGGCTGAGGAGAAGAAATGACAAGAAACTGCAACAGCAACATACATACATACATAACTGCCTATATACGTCTCACTGCTGGGCACAGGCCTCCCCTCAATCAACCGGAGGGGGTATGGAGCATACTCCACCACGCTGCTCCACTGCGGGTTGGTGGAGGTGTTTTTACGGCTAATAGCCGGGACCAACGGCTTAACGTGCCCTCCGAAACACGGAATCATCTTACTTTTTCGGACAATCAGGTGATTCAAGCCTGAAAAGTCCTTACCAAACAAAGGACAGTCTCACAAAGTGATTTCGACAATGTCCCCATCGGGAATCGAACCCGGACCTCCAGATCGTGAGCCTAACGCTCTAACCACTAGACCACGGAGGCTGTTAACAACAGCAACAGCAACACATCTTTTAAATCAATGAGTCGTGACCTTATGTTATGATTTTTTAGAGGAATTTCTTCAATGTGGCATTTTAAACACCGCTGAATGTCCATTTCCAGTCCAACACAGAAGGCAACTACAGACACAATTACACCTTGGACGAAAATGGCGAATCCCATAAAGAAAATGCCCGTAAAACAGTGAGTATACGGGCCTAATGTACAATATTTGGCCTATTACCCGGGTTGGCCCATTGATTTATTGGTTATGAATCAACGTGCCCCTGCCACCCCTCCCCCTCGGAGCCATTACTGTGTGATGTATCGCCTTGATAATGAATCTAGTTGTATTTTTGCAGGCGATACTCAACTCTGGGTTGCTAGGGGTGCCGGTAGGATCTCCGTGGGTTTGAGGACTGGTGTTTGGATGCAGACAAGGGGTTTTTCTAACTACTTGGTCGGAGAGACAAGGAGTAGATATTCATGCAACTTTTATACGTAAATATGTATAAGTAAAATATAATTACCTAAGGAGGTATATATTTGTTTTTTTTTATTTCACTTTAGTTGTGGTATATAATAAATATTATTATATATTATTTGAGATATTCCTGATTTTAACGCGATAAAAGCCCGGTATAACGTGTTTAATTAAAAGTTTATATCTGTTTAGTAAAAAAGAATATTAACTCCACCAAAGTATTCTTATATGAAAATAAACGACTTTTTATTAAAAAAAATATTTTTTTTTAAAGTAAATTATCAAAATAATATTATAATAAGCTTGTGACTACTTGCAATAAAAATATTTCTAAAGAACTGTGAAACCTGGCAACACTGAGTCTAGTGTTAGTTATGGCGAGGCGATGACGGCGCGGCGTTATTTACAAGCTGGCAATCTCGCTGTCTTCGGGAAAGAATGGTGGATCAGATGATTACATGATTAGATGATAGCTCCTGGGATTCTGATGGGGTAATTGGTGGGCTTGTTTGGATCAATGTTGTCTTGGTAGAGTATCAAATTGAGGTTTTATTATGTACTAATCTAGAGTCGCTCTAACATGACAAACTATTTGTAAACAGTTTCGTACATAGAGAAAATTAAATCGAAAAAATCTTGACTCGGATAGGATTTGAACACGCAGCTCTTGTCAATCCGGGACGAGCGTGTTAACCATTACCACACCCCGGACACTTCATACAAACAACCTCATTTTACACAGACACCACATATTGACGTTATCGTACACGCGCATCTGTGTGTGTGACGTCTGACGCCATACGATTCAAGTCTATACTGTGACCGAGGGGAGTTGAGGTAAGCCTAGCTCAGCCGCTGGTGGGGAGCGGAGAGTTGCCGTTCTATACGTAGTATTATTCTTTATTGTATGCCATTACACCACCACATTCGCATGGATTGGAGGTGGTCAGATAGGTGGTGGTGGTATTTGGAGTGGGAGTCAGATTTTTTTTCGATGTATTTTTTTCTTTCTTAAGGTTTCCTAAGCACAGGCTAGTACTTTAATGCGTAGCGAAGCCATAATAGTCTAGTGCTATAAAAAACAAAAATCAGCAACGTACCTATATGTTCATGACATAAAAAAGGTATCTAGGTATATCCCAATTGGGGTATTCAGAGGTGCATCAATCACAAGACGAACTAAGTACTCACACCTCACCGAGCTATCTGGTACACCAACGTGGTAGGTCATCACCTCGGCTACGCCTCATCAGCCGTATCGCCAGAACATGTCCAACTATGTAAATACAAAAGTCGATATAACGTAACATACATAAACAGCCTATATACGTCCCACTACTGGGCACAGGCCTCCTCTCAATCAACCGGAGGGGGTATGGAGCATACTCCACCACGCTGCTCCACTGCGGGTTGGTGGAGGTGTTTTTACGGCTAATAGCCGGGACCAACGGCTTAACGTGCCCTCCGAAGCACGGAATCATCTTACTTTTTCGGACAATCAGGTGATTCAAGCCTGAAAAGTCCTTACCAAACAAAGGACAGTCTCACAAAGTGATTTCGACAATGTCCCCATCGGGAATCGAACCCGGACCTCCAGATCGTGAGCCTATCGCTCTAACCACTAGACCAGCAAAAAGTCGACAACAAATGTTAATATTTTTTTCTTATTTCTAACTTTCTTATGTAACTTTCTCGATGCTTTACTACTTAAGGGAGTAGGCTGAGCTATATTATAAACCCACTATTCGCCCACTACTACATGATTGTCTCATATAATAAGGGGCGAGCCTACTGCCATTAACTGGGCATAAATCCTGGAAACCACGTGTTATCAAAAGAGTAGTTTCCAACTAGTCAAATCAGTTACTTTTTACTTAACGTCAAACACGAAATTACCATGGAATTGGTATGAAAAGCACCTGTGCAGCCTATGACGTCATAGATTTTTTTGCCGATTCGGGCAGGCAAAAGGAACTTAGCCCATACAGCCTAGTCTTTGGTCATCTTAATCTTTTTTGGAGAAGCACCCAGAAAATGTCTTCAGTCTTCACTCTTCAGGTAACATCAATAGTTTTAAATTTTATAGCTTCATGGTATATTTCGAGAAATAATGTCTTTAGTGATATCATTTGCTTTTGTCATTTTAAGTAGTAACTTCTTCAGTAGGTAATCTTCATTAATGTCTTCAGTTATTTTCATTTTCTTCTTTCCATGATGCTACCAGAATGGTAGACTTTTCTAAAGTTCAAAAATGTGACAAAATGTCGCGCTTATTAATACATTATGTCACCTTTATGTCTGTCGTTATTTAGTAATCACATAATTTATCTTTGACATAGAAAACTATCCAATTATCTATGACTAAAAAGCATCTCATTAAAAAAACTTTCCAACTCGGCCGCGTCATCGCGATAAGTTTTCAATCGTATCAACGGACGGGCAGAAGAATGACGTAACTGTAAAACTGACGTTTTCATTCAATGGCTGCCGTGCAGCTGACTGACATATGTCACCGATAGCATCGTAACTGACAATTGACGAAGGATCATTGATTAAATCGCAGATACCTTTCAATGTTCAATCGACTTTGGAATAGAAAGAGTTTTTTGTTTACGAGTAATTTCGGCTTTGGAATGTTGTTAAAATGGATGGTTTTTAAGTTTTTTTTTTTTTATGATATGAGATTTGTGTTTTATTTTTATTTAGCTACCCATAATTAAAGTTAGTGCAACATTTTAAGGAAATAGTTAAAAAAGTTATTCGTAATAAAAAAGAAAACTAATACATTTATGAAATAGTTGAGCTTTTTAAATGTATCTACAATAGTTGGTAAACGCTTAATTATTCCGACTAGGCCTACACAACAATAAAGTTATAAATCATTATCATTATAAATCATCAAAATGTTCAAAAGAATCTTCATCACAAATCATTAAAAAGTGTCATTGAAATTCGCAAGTCACGTCTTCGTCATGTCTAACAAAAAGGGAATAAACAACCGGAGTTTTAAAAAAAAAGTTCTTTTCTTCAACAGACGCGACCGCTGACATTTGTCAATCATCCCCCGCGCCCCTCAGCTGTCAACTGTCAATGACAATTAATGGCGTCCCATACAAAGTTTTATGGCTTTTATTACCCCAATTGTACGAAGAAATGATTAATGCCGTCGCTAATGCAAATCCTCGCGACAGACGCACGGACAAACACATTGTATTTTTGTAGTTTTTGTATAAAATTGATTTATAGTTATCGATTTGCAGTTACTACAGTTTTCGTAACGACCGTGGGCGGCGTAGCGAAATTAATACCTATACGGGATAGGGAACCTTATTGTGAAAGTTGATTGTAATAAATTTTATTGCTTTATGTCCAGTTTTTGTATGGGTTTGTACGAATCACTTCCTCGTAGCTTTTGCACTGGTAGGTGAGGTAAAAAAATGGCTTAAACTGCTTACTCTACCGAAGGAATATCCCAGTTAACATAGTATCACGCCTGTATCCCCGACGGGGTAGGTAGAAATGTACAGTACACCCATTCCTGACCAGCTAAGTTTAAGTTCCATGTGCTCGGAGGCGAGTCTATTGCCATCAACCGGGCACAAAGCCTGGGAAAGTCCAATTCAGCAGTTTAAATCCCGAGTCAGGATTCGAACCATGACACTACGATATCACGCGATCTCCGAACATAGAGGGCCAGCGATAGAGTGTCAAGTTGAGTCGCAAATTTTTTCATTCTTTCTCCTATGGGATTCCGGCCAAATAATTAATGTCATTTGCGGCAAATCTACAATAAGTCAAGTCCAAAAAAATACCTACGTGACAATGCATAAATATGCACTTTACAGGCATTACAATACTTTTCAAATTAGGTACTTATTATTAAGTGTCAGTCTGCCTTCTCGATGCAAACAAAAAAATACCCTAGAATGACTCGGAAACTCGGCTTATGTTTCAAGAGAGCCTTTTCAAATTGATTGACTCTAACAAGCAAGAAACTAGTTGTAACACGGCGCCAACGACTTATTATTTTTAAATACAATAACACACGCAAAAAGCTCCCACGTGATACGGTTCATCGCTTAAATAAATATCGATTTCGAGATATAGAAACCACTCGCATCGTCTAATATGGTTGCAAACCAAAGGAGCGGGGCGAAAATCAGCTTTTAACCGAACTATAAATTCTTCTTCTACGTATCGTGTGGGTTGTGAGGTGGATAACCAAACTCAACAACCCTGGTGTTAGGGTTATTATTGAGGCGCCAACGGCTCTTGTGACGATTACTCAGTTACATCAGTAAGTAGTAACCGGAACCAACGGCTTAACCTGCCTTCTTTTTGGACAATCAGATCAGCCTGTAATGTCCTAACCGAACTAGGGATCACAAAGTGATTTTTATGATATGTCTCCACCGGGATTCGAATCCGGGACCTCCGGGTCGTGAGCCCAACGCTCAACAACAGGACCACGGAAGCCGTCAGAGGTGGAGGAGGTAGAGTATACTAGCCAGCCCACAACCCATAGGATAAAAGATAGAAAAAGTATATTCTTATACTGAACGATAGAATTATACCCTCTCCCAAACAGTGTATAACAAGAATTCGTCATTACAAACCGCTAACCGCTCAACCCTTGTACTACGAAGATTCAATGTCACAATTTCATTACCGTCGACAACGCCGGCGCGTCACGTCACATCACGTCACGTCACGTCACGTCAGTCACATGTCAGTTACCTGCCACGATCGGCGAGACAGTTTGTTAATTAGAGTGTGACGTAGCAAAACATAATGCTTTTACGTTCAGTTGGTTTGTTCGTGACCTAATATTATAAACGTATCGATTCTCTGTTTGGAGTTTGAGAGTTTAGATTGTATTGTAGTACTTACAGTGGCATTTCGATGATATTATTGTAAGTTTCTTCAATCTGACGCCAATATCAGTCGTCAGAACTACAATTCCACTGAAGAACACCCCGGACACTTCATTTTTTCACAGACGTTATCGTAAACGCGCATCTTTGTGTGTGGCGTTTGATTACCATATGATTGAAGACTTAAGTAAGACCGGGGGGGAGGTATACCTAGTTCAGGGTGGGGAGCGGAGTGTTGCCGTTCTGTTATTCCACGACTGAAAGCAAATTGTAGTCTCAAATCGGCGGAACTGGGACTTGCGCGGAAGATGTTGACTGTCAACCATCAGTCGTATGAACTCACGATGGACTTGACAGGGCAAGAAACGTCCTGAAACGTGAATTATCCAGTTCGTTCTGAATAGGGAAACAAACGTTTGACAACTATCAATAAATATCTCCTTGTCCATTTATCTAAACCTACCATGTTACATTAGGTATGTTACCGTGTAATGTTAGCCATCTGAATATACGTAGATGGTGTGCCTTTAAATATATATATATATATATCACGGAGGCACCGGGTTCGAATCCCGATAGGGACATATCACAAAAACTCACTTTGTGATCCCTAGGCTAGGACATTACAGGCTGATCACCTGATTGTCCGAAAAAGTAAGATGATCCGTGCTTCGGAAGGCACGTTAAGCCGTTGGTCCCGGTTACTACTTACTGATGTAAGTATGTAATCATAATCATAATCATAATCATTTATTGCAAGTCACAGTATGTATTCGTATGTATTTGTGTGTTGTATGTGTAGTATGTATTCGTTACATGAGTCATGTCGGGGCCTTTGGCGGCTCAATAATAACCCTGACACCAGGGTTGACGAGGCTGGTATTCCGCCTCACAATCCACACTATAAGAAGTCTTCTTCTTCTTCAGGAATACGGGCGAATCATGTCTGTTTACAGAACCTTTTACAGACACAGTTTATTAGACGAAGAGCTAGTAATTCAAAATTAGATGAAACCACATGGACAGCCTTGTCAATGCGAAGCCGGTGACATTTTTAAAAACAGAAAGTTTTATCGCCACTAAAATATCACAGTCAATCGTTCACATGGTCCCTATGATCAAGAGTCACAGCTGTTAACGATTTATACTTCTGGAAGTGATTATAATAAATTGTATCTTTTTTCGCTAACTCGCTCCCGCAAACACAACTCAACTATTTTAGTTTTAATGATATATTGCAGTTTCCCTCCTAAGACACTTGTGTAGTAGATAGTGCAGATGTGACAGTGTTCGGGACAGTTTATGCCTTGGAGCTTTTAGTCTTTGGGAGACACATGTCTTTGGTGGGTGAATATTAGTTATATCCAGCTAACTATCGCTAAAAGTCCTTAAAATGTGTTTTTTTATTCAATCAGAATTTGGCACTTGCAACAGTGTCGAAATATCGGAAGTCTCATATCCCTGCTTTAAACGCGGTAAGAACCCGTTATTATATGTATTAATCAGAATTTGAGCTTCGTCAATCAAAAGCTTTGTTGTAGTTCCTTGTCAAAATATTATTTCTCCAACTGTCCGGCCAAGTAGTTGATGCCATATGCGGCAAATTTACAATAAGTAACTAAAAAAACATGTTGAATTTACTTTGTTTAGTCTTTACGTACCTATGTGTAGTTTGTTTATCTAGGCCCCTGTGCCTTTTTCTCGCAACTTCTTTTCTCCGGCTATACAGGTTGTGACAATCTGCAGTAGTTTTAAGCAGATGAGACGTTCGTTATGTAAAAAATGACGATTCACGAGTAACTATGTTACCTACTGAACAAAGTTAGTTTTTAATATTGAAACTAGACGAAAGAAAAGAGAACTCATAGCCTTTGCATGGATTTACGTCGCTCAGAAAGACTTGCAAATCGAAATGAGTGAATGTGAATGATATTAATATTATCCCCGTAAGTAAACCTTAATTCCAAACATCTTGATTAACGATTCACTGAGTTTGGTGTTTATGGACAAAATAGTCAAAATTTGGTATTTTATATTACAAGGACTTGCGACCATTATTATGAGCAGACCTCCCATCCCATATTTAGTTTAATACTCAGGATTAATGTAATTTCACTATGTATTGATTTCATACAAGAAAACTCCTTCTAAAATTTTACCCATTCTGCGCATCAACTAAACATTCCCCCTACTCTATGGCTTGTGTTTGTTCTTAGACCGTCGGCGGGGAGGGGGCCGCATCTGCGCGGGCGCAGCGTCACTGTGACGAGACTGACAGACATAAATCAATTGTCAAACCACCAGCGCACACGTCTCTCGCCTAATAGCGCGTGACGAGAGAATTGTGGATATTCCACATTCTGCCTTTGATCCAAAGTAATCTTTCTTTTTTTAATTTTCAGGTACCAGGTTGGACGTTGACTTGTTGATTGATTTGGAATAATAATTATTTATTTATTTCAGAACTTATTCAGATTTATTGTTTCCTTCAAGTTGTTAATCTTTGGTTATGATTGTACCTCGCAAAGACGTGTTTTTTTTTCCATTCGGAAATAGATTCAAATTAGAGTTAATTTGTCTCTGTCTGAATTGAAATATGTTAGACTTGAAGATCGATCGATTAGTGACTGAAATAAATGGCATCCACTTTAATTATAGAAGATGTTCATACCTAAATAAATACATACATACGTGGATAAACTCTCACTATTTCCCATAGTCTATAGTCTCTGCTTACCCCGATAAGTTTCAAATAGTAAAAAAGAAAGGAAGTTTATTCAGTACAACAAACAAGTAACAATTATAAATAAGGCCCTGGCTCCTAAACTAGTATTTCAGGAGCCAGTGTCTTCCCAAATTGACATACTTCATTATTGTTTGATGTACAATAATATAGTAAATATTATATAATAATATAGTATATCTCCATACCCTCTCCGGTTGATTGAGAGGAGGCCTGTGCCCAGCATTGGGACGTAATAGGCTATTTATTTTATGTTATGTTAATATAGTATATATAGTAAATCTTCGTACTCTATTTCGATAGGCACACGACACTAATTCCCGCAACTTTTCTTTGCTTTCACAGAAGTTTATGTAGTCCTGTTTATCTTAGTTAACTCTAAAAGTAAAAAAAAAACTATACTACCTTAGGAATACAGCCGCCTTTTGTACTAAAATTTACCTGGGATTATTATATGCAATGTGTTTCTTTTGTGTGCAATAAAAAGTTATTGTATTCTATTGTAAATGTCACCTGTATAAAGCTAGTGATGTCTAATGTCTCTTCTCAAACAGATCGTTCTTTCAGATTCAAACTCAGAACTTTATTAAAAAAAAGGTATGAAAATAGATAGTGGCGCCAATACAGTAGTGTACAGGAGTATCCACACTAATCTAACGTCGTGAAAGGGCGTCGGCGGCGCTCGAAGCATCGCTTAATAAGCGCAAGTGGCGAGCCGACTATAAAAAAAACTGTCGTTAAAACTGAGGTACAGTCGCCCACGGAGTCCATTTACAATGAAGACACCATGTTTTTAGTTCTAAGTCAATCGTATGGTGGGGTGGACTAAAAAGTTCAGTAAAAAAAAGTGACTGTGACATACGGACGGACAAACGGTCAGACGGACAGACAGACATGATGAATCCATAAGGGTTCCGTTTTTGCCATTTGGCTACGGAACCCTAAAAACGTCCATCTAAAATACTTTTAAGTTCAGGCAAATTCTGTCAACATTTTAACCCTTTTACGGACAGAGACCATGGGTCATTGGTGGTTCATAATAGGTAGTATGACACCTTGGAATCGGAACGTCCGTAGGCGTTCTGTCCTTGAAAGTGTTAACTAATACTTTTTTGTCTTTCCAGAATTTCTCAGTGACTGTACAAGGGTCGTGGGAGCCAATCGATTAGCCAGTTGCAATTAATGTCTCAAGTGATGCCATGTGTACGTTTGATGGAGTTGTCATGTTATACCGCTCCTTGGATGTTCTGCCGTCTACGGTTTATGAAATTATGGCTCGGGAGGTCAAAGTAGCACAACACTGAGTTTTGATGAACATAACATAACATAACATAACAAGTACTTTATTGCACAAACAGGAAAAAGCAAAATAGAAAATAAAAAAGAAATAGAATCAGTACAATAGGCGGCCTTATTGCTAAGTAGCTATCTCTTCCAGGCAACCTTTAAGTATAGGAGATATTTAATATTTTGTAATTGTGGTATCCGAGGGTAGACCGCAATAGCCCCGTCAGTAGGACCGTCAGTCTGTTACCGAAGAGTAAACCATTACGTGACAATTTGTTTTCTTTTAGTTACGTGTCCTTAAACAAGACAGTAATATAGCGGGATAGTACAGCATGGGAATACTTGGACGTATAAAAATAAATACAAAGATAAATACACTTAATAATAATACACATATGAATTCCATATTGAACCTTAATACAGCTTGAATGCGAAGGAGACATCGGAAGAAATGCATTGACATAATTTAATTAGGTAAGGTATTGTATTTAATGAAGTAATTATCTAAGTATATCGGAGAGAAAGATTAAAAATAGCTTCAATATGTGCAAAATTGTAAATGGAGAAATCACTTTGTAAAACTGTCTTTTGTTTGATAAGGACATTGCAAGGTGCTTTGGAAGGCCTATAAGTCCCGGTTGGGCCAAATACTTCTACCAATTTGGACTAGAGCAACGTAATAGAGTATGCTCCATACCCCCTCCGGTTGATTGAGAGGCCTGTACCCAGCAGTGGGTACGTATTATGTGTAAAGGTAAATATTGACAAAATATGTCAAACAGAACTTCATCCTTCTACGAGCGAATCATAACTAAATCCAAAGGCAATAATATTAAAACTACGTACATCCTTTTTTACCCATAAATAAATATATTTTTTTTACATTACACATAGATAGGTATAAAAACTCACGCTCATTTCTCACCGGGGTAAGCGTCTAGGTAGTAGTCGGGGTAGTAGTGTAGTGTAGTAGTGTCTACTACTACACTACACTACTGCTTCCTCCACATTCATCAATCGTTTCATACACGCCCGTCGATCAGAGTAGATCTTACTGAACCTTTTCTAATGACATCTCCAATTTGGTCAATGTACGTCCTTCTAGGACTTCCCCTGCCAGCCCTACCGCCAACCTTCGCTTTATATACTGGTTTTGTATACCTATTATCGTTCATCTGCTCTATGTGTCCAAACCAACTTAACATTCACTTCTCAATCTTAGTAAACTTAGTACTAAAGCAAAAGTTTTTACTAAAAAAAAAACTTGAAATTTAAAACACCCTAACTGAAGTAAAGGTGACCATTAGCCCTTTGCTTTCCGCAAGACGTTTCGTCCATTAGTGCCCTTCTTATTAATCACACTGAAATTGAAACTAAAACGTCAGGTCACTCCTCACTATAATGCTGCCGTGTTTACGTATGGAGAACAAACCCAACTGCTGTGCTGTGGTGCAAGTTACAAGCGGAATAATTGCTTAATAGACTACTTGACAACCTAATCAAATGAAATACTTGTTTCAAAAGAAATACTGTCCTTCTTATCGTGTGGGTTGTAAGGTGGAATACCAACCTCATAACCCTGGTCTCAGGGTTATTTTTGAGCCGCCAAAGGCCTCTGACGTGGCGTGATGTTTATGATACTTTTAGTAATGACGTCATCAATAAAAGCGGTCAAACGACGTACTCATTGTGACTTAATTCATAAATAAAATTCGAAAATAAGTCGAAAAGTAAAATGATATTGATTTTTGTACATCTTGCTTCTATTTCTATATTTGCATTTTATAATTCAATTTTGACCTAATTAAATACCCAATTGTGAACGATGCTTGTACAGCCGAACATAAATTGTTTACAGTATGCATATTTTAATTTTTTGACGTGACTTATTGTAGATTTAAAGATAAAAAAAGATAAAGATTTTTATTGTACATTTTAGGTATTTTGCCGCAGATGACATTAACTACTTGGCCGGACAAAGTATAGTATGCAGAGCCAAAAACCGTTGATAGACTACTTGCTGACGTTCTTGTTGTGGACCTAGATGCTTAATGAACCAAATCAAATATTCTTAATCGCACATACGTATACGAAACATTTTAAAACAAACACAGGAAAGATTATAGCACAATTGAATAATCTAGAAATACAATCCATAAAACTAATTGACGTAAGGATAATGTATTATGTTATTATTAATCGACTCAATTAAAAATATAAATCCATCACTATTCTTAAAACTTTTCTACTCTTATTTAAACTTTTATTATTTACCCGTAGTTTCAGTCTATTACCATAAAACTACGACTATTAATAAGGTCTAATAAATAATTATTTAGACGTACGTTTACAATGGCAAAGTACATACTTGATTTATAAAAAAAAAACAATCATTTAGTCGCATAAGATATGTTCATTTCTTTGAATTTTGTCAAGACAATTACCCAGTGCCATGCTTTTTTTTGGAGCTATCCGAAGCAGAAAATTTACAATATGTAATAAATTATAACTACGAATTCAAAAATATATATTCAATAGGTAACATAGATACACTGAATCGTCATTTACATAACGAACGTCTCATCCGCCTTAAACTACTGCAGCTTCTCACAACCTGTGTAGCCCAAGCAAATTCCCCGCTGCCGCTTATGATTTACCCCACCGCCTGAATGACGGGCACACCCGCTTTCGTGCACACGTCAGTCAGCTCGCATCAATCACTGTTCGCGGCGACTGTACCACTCATATTTCAGGGGTCGGCTTTTAAACTACATTGTACAGGCTGTAGTTTGAACTGATGGCTTGGTATTGTTGGAGGTAATTGGTGTAATGTTTAATGTATCTGTCTGTATGTGATGTAACTAACGTACCTACACGTTATGATATAAGTTTTATTTGGTAATATGTGATAAATACCGCGCGACAGTTAAAAAAGAGATCTGCAATTATTAGTCATGTAATTTTTTTCAATCTATTTTAATTATTGCACGCCCAATTGGACACACTATAAGAACTTTAATTTTAAATGCTTTTATATCTGTTTTGATTGCGCTCATTGTCATCAATCGAGATTCGTGACTGACTTAATTCTGGATTTATCGATAAGTCATCAAAAACAAGATTTTCACTTACTTACTAGCAAAATTACTAAACGAAACTCATCACCCGATTTTTTGGTGTTTTAAAAAAACAATTTCGAAAACCATTGGTGTAAGCCCGTTCTGGACTTGAACCTGCGACCTCACCAGAATTAAAATATTTTCTTGTATACTTCAGTTTACAATTAATTTCAAACAAGGGCGTCCAGGGATCTAAACTAATTCATCTAAAAAGCAATATTTCTATTAGACATTTTTTGTTGACGTTGCACACTTCATATAATATGCGAAATTACAAATAGCAATATTGCTTTTTAGAAGAATTGCTTCGATGTGGCCCTTTAGCCTCCCAGGCATAAATAAGTTATAGTTAAGAAATGGCATCAGCCTCTATGGTCTAGTGGTTAGAGCGTTAAGCTCAGAATGATCCATTAGGTCCGGATTCGATTCCCGATGGGGACATTGTCGAAATCACTTTGTGAGACTGTCCTTTGTTTGGTAAGGACATTGCACGCTTGAATCACCTGATCGTCGGAAAAAGTAAGATGATGAGGGCACGTTAAGCCGTTGGTCCCGGCTATTGGCCGTAAAAACACCTCCACCAACCCACAATAGAGCAGCGTAGTGGAGTATGCTCCATACCCCCTCCGGTTGATTGAGGGGAGGCCTGTGCCTAGCAGTGGGACGTATATAGGCTTTAGCAATTACATTACAGAACGTCAATGCCCCTTAAACAATATTTTATCCCCCTGTATATAAGCACACACGAACCTATAGAGGTAGGTTGACGGTTGAGCGACTGTTTCGTCCAGAGGAAACCAGGGTACACTTTCAATCGATTAAGTGCTGTTCCGGCTGTTTGCCCATAAATTCGTTTAGAGCCACTTTAATTTAGTTAATGAGTGATGAAGTTTTGTATAAGTACGATATATACATACATTAGTGCCTTTGATCGCTTCAAAGGTACCTAGGCTTACCAGGTGGGGTACATCTGACTGGGTCAAATTAAATCAGCTTGACCAAACTGACTTCCCTTGATGCAACTGACCCCCGAGGAGCTCGGTGGCGCAGCGGTAAACGCGCTCGGTCTGCGATTGTTGAAGTTAAGCAACTTTCGCAAAGGCCGGTCATAGGATGGGTGACCACAACAGGTTTCATCTCGAGCTCCTCCGTGCTTCGGAAGGCACGTTAAGCCGTTGGTCCCGGCTGCATTAGCAGTCGTTAATAACCATCAATCCGCACTGGGCCCGCGTGATGGTTTAAGGCCCGATCTCCCTATCCATCCATAGGGAAGGCCCGTGCCCCAGCAGTGGGAACGTTAATGGGCTGATGATGATGATGATACATACATTAAACTCACGTCTCTTAAGGGCTTTATCTCTCTAGGACACCATTGTGGCGCCACCATAGACACGCCACAAAATGCAGTCAAAATCTATGCCATGTTTATCAAAACTTACAAGTCTACACGTTCACAAGCTACAAGTTACTCACAAGTACTTGTCAATTACGTTTATTAAAAAGAGTAAAGAGATTGTAAAATATACTTATGAAATAAATATTGACACTTGTAACATGTTACATGTGTAGTTTTGATAAGTTAACACACTCTTGTAATAATTACATTTTTAACAAAAAAATACAGTACTTGTAAGTTTTGATAAACAAGGCACATGGCTTCTTTAACGCTTGTATTAAATGTAACGTAAGTATATGGATACTTACCCTGCTATTTTTGTTACCCGACTGCCATATAATCTTGAACCATGTTATATGGGTGACAGACAGGTGATCAGCTCAAATAAAATAAGTACTTATCTGAATATGTTTTGATTTTCATTCGCTCACACTCCAGCAAAGAAGGACAAATTCAATATCTGTGTAAAGTGTTCAGAATATACCGTTTGTTTTGGAAAAGCCACTGGTTTGGAATATTGACGCTTTGTCGTAAGTCTTTAAGCCAAGTCAAACTCCACCGAGTGGCTTAAAAAGGGGGTGAGCCACTAAGTATAGCGGCCAGAACCCAGAATACCTCCTACTTCACACGTTGACTAACCGACAGACAAGTGTAGTACCATAGTATTCTTAATTAAATAACGGCCCGGTACCCGTACTCATATTTACCACCCATCATCATCAGCCCATTAACGTGTCTCCACTGCTGGGGCACGGGCCTTCCCTGTGATGGATAGGGAGATCCAGTGCGGATTGATGGTTATTAACGACTTCTAATGCAACCGGGACCAACGGCTTAACGTGCCTTCCGAAGCACGAAGAAGCTCGAGATGAAAACTTTTTTTTGTGGTCACCCGTCCTATGACCGGCCTTTGCGAATGTTGCTTAACTTCAACAATCGCAGACCGAGCGCGTTAACCGCTGCGCCACCGAGCTCCTCATTTATATTATCCTCATTGTATTTACCACCCGATTTCATTTAAATAATAATTAATATTTCATTGGGATTCATAAAAAGTCAATCATCATGAAAACAAAATAAAGATAGAGTTACTAACAACATTACCAAATAAAAGAAAAAAGTCAATTTCTATTAAATTATCTATAAACACGTCAATCCAGAACGACAGGCACTGAAAAGGGTACGACAAAAACTCGAAATTAGAGTCGACTGTGCTCTGCCTCTGTCAGCTGTCAATCGCGTGTCAATCACGCGTCAATCGCACGTCAATCGGCTGTCATTCTCACAAGCGGAGAGTGCACCCGTCGAGTTTTATCAATCAAGTCCAGATAATGCTACCACGTGTTTCGGATAATTTTATCAGTGCAAATGCGAATTCGGTGATATACGTTTCCGGCCAAGTAGTTAATGCCATCTGCGGCAAATCTACAATAAGTCACGTCAAAAAAAAAAAAGACAAGTAATACATACGTATTACTATTGTTATGAAATGTTTCGCTGTACAAAAAAGGGACCAATTTGTTGAGTGAAATGAACATTTAAAAAAATATATTAGGTATATAATGAGTCAGATATATAACATAACAAAAACATAACATAAAAATGTTATGTTATGTTATTTTATTTGTACACAATAAAACAGACGCAAGGAACATACATAATATAAAAAAAAACAGATAGTACAGGTAAGCTCAGGTTTTTTTTTGAGGTTCATGTATGGAATTTTCGAGCCGTACTAACGATACGATATCTATCTCGTTATTGAACAGATTATATAAAATAATTATGCGCGCAGAACTGATGAAAACAAATATTAAAAATATAACCAGCGATATGAAATTATAATTAAGCCAATTAAGCTTTCTCGAAGTGTTTTCACTTTTCGAAATCGAGTCGAGAACATGTGGTATCAAGTTTCACTGTCATTCACGTGACGGACTGAGAAGGGTTATTTTCTTTGTGTCTTGTGATTAAATCATGATTACGTCAGGTGCACCCAGACGTCAAGTTATTTGTGACAATTTTTCATTCAAAGGTGGCTTTAAATAGAAATGACATCTACAAGGCTTGAACCTTCATTCAAATAGATTACAAAAAAAAATGTACAGGTTCTAAGGCTTCCGCTTATGTTTCTAAAGCAAGTTATTCCATGGTTGTGTTGAGATGAACCTTTTGAAGTAGCCTGCAGAAAATGGCAAGTCTGGGATATGATTGATATCACGTGGTTTCAAGGATTTGTGCCCGGTTAATGGTAGTAGGCTCGCCCCCTATTATTTATAGAACTTAATGTTATATTAACATATACGTGGATGTATAGGTATACCTTACATCTTTTCCTACCACTCTATAGGGCAGTGGTTCCTAACCTGGGTAAAATGGAGATTCTAGGGGGGTAACACGGGATGTCACGAAATAGTATTATAACATTAAAAACAAAAGCCAGAAACCGTCTGAGTGTTGAGCATAACATGAGATACGCGTTGAGTGAAACCGAACCCAATATTGTCAAACTTGCGAATGCAAAGCAATTTCAACCTTCACACTAGTTAACTCCGAGATTTATATATTACTTTACTAGTTACCTAAACGTGCATTTTCTTACTTACATAATAAACATATATTCGTTCGAATTTGTGTGTTTTAATTATTTTAAAATAGGGGTAAACGCAATTTCCATACTTGTTCACAGGGGTAATGACATTAAAAAGGTTAGGAACCACTGCTATAGGGTAACAGGCGTGATTCAGACAATCGGGTGATCAGCCTGCAACGTCCTAACCAAGCTAGGGATCACAAAGTGACTTTTTGTGGTTGTTTCGCCACCGGTAATCAAACCCAAGACCTTCAGATCGTGAGACAAATGTTCAGCCACTGGATAGCGAGGCCGTCCACATACACAAAACGATGTAAGAAAAATATTTATCACCGAATTGCACTGCTCAAGAAACGTAAACAAAATAAAGTTGTACAACAGACAGAACAGTTATATAACAGTCATTTTCAACGAATATAAGTCACTGAATGATGTCATCCATAATTATTGTAAATGCGAAAGTAACTCTGTCTATCTGTCTGTTACCTTTTCGAAACTGCGGAATCGACTTAGATAATAATATGATATGAACGGTCACGATTAATAATATGTATACACTTTGAAACCATATCACATTACCTTTTTTCACAAATTAAACCGTACATACATACATACATAAACTCACGCCTATTTCCCACCGGGGTAAGCAGAGACTATAGAATTCCATTTGCTTCGATCCTGACACACTTCTCTTGCTTCCTCCACATTCATCAATCGCTTCATACACGCACGCCGGTTCAGAGTAGATCGTATTGAACCTTTTCTAAGGACATCTCCAATTTGGTCATCTTAAGTCCTTCTCGGTCTTCCTCTGCCAGCCCTACCATCAACTTTCGCTTTATATACCGCTTTTGCAATCCTATTATCCTTCATCCGCTCTACGTGTCCAAACCAACCTAACATTCCCTCCTCAATCCTAGTCACTATATCGTCTTTTAAACCGTAAGTCTCTTTAAATGTCAAATTATGATAGTGCGATAAGGTTCTAAAGTGGCTATATGATATTTATGACTGAACATAGTTTGAAATCCTTGAAAACATAGTACTTAGCGAGATAAAATAAGCGAGCCATCTATTGGTTTTAAGCGTACGTCAAATAAACGCGATCGAAATTAGCCCCTAACCATAGAATAAGGAATAATACTACCAGGTGAGGAGCTCGGTGGCGCAGCGGTTAACGCGCTCGGTCTGCGATTGTTGAAGTTAAGCAACTTTCGCAAAGGCCGGTCATAGGATGGGTGACCACAAAAAAAAGTTTTCATCTCGAACTCCCGGTCCCGGTTGCATTAGCAGTCGTTAATAACCACCAATCCGCACTGGGCCCGCGTGGTGGTTTAAGGCCCGATCTCCCTATCCATACATAGGGAATGCCCGTGCCCCAGTAGTGGGGACGTTAATGGGTTGGTGATGATGACTACGTATAGAACGGCAACAAAAAACATATTTATTTATTTATTTAATTTATTTAATGTTCGGAAAAACAACAGCTATAATAATAATTAACATAGTAGCATCTTATGGTAAATACATATAGCCAATTATAGTTCCTCGCGGATAGTTTAGTCTTGAATCGTATGGCGTCAGACGTCACACACACAAGTGCGCGTGCGCGATATCCAATGTGTGGTGTCTGTGTAAAACGAGGTTGTTTGTATGAAGTGTCCGGGGTGCCATAACATAACCTAGCAAAGCCCCACGCGTGTGTCCCTTAGGGATAAGGCAGATGTGTAGGTAATATATGAGGTAAGGTTTATTCACCCACTTCTCGCCAGTTACGCAGTGAAGGAAAACATCGTGAGGAAACCCTCATTATCGAGAAATAAATTTTCGGAGCTATGTGAGCTAATCTGTATTGGGCTGGCTTTACCGCGGGTTGGAAGGTTAGATAGGCAGTCGCTTCTGTAAAAAACCGGACCTGTCAAAACTTCAGGATAGGTAAGCGGAACCTGTGAAAAACGGGATAATGTTAGGGAGAGGACAGCGAGCTAAATAGCGAGCCTACTACCATTAACCGAGCACAAATCCTGGAAATCACGTGATATCAATTATTTATGATTCCAACATGAATTCAAACTCATAAAGTCGAATTCAGCCCCTTAAGGGATAAAAAAGATGGTGGATGAAAATGAAGACCACGCGGAAGGAGTCGCGGGCGAAAGGATAGTTTAAAACATTATAAACGTCTGACGACATACTAACTCGGTACATTCATTCACTAATGTCTATTTATTTTGGATTCGCACGTTGCACGTAGGAGTAATATAATAAATGCTCCGAGCTATTATTTGGTGCGTAGTGACAGTAACTAATTACAACAACACACAGACAGACAGGCCGTTCCAGATATCTCATAATTTAAAATTATTATCTAAGGATAATCGACGTTGACGACAGGGTTTGCGCTTAAACATTCACCACGCTGTTGCCCGGGTTTGAATCCCGATGGGGACATATCACGAAACCCATTTTGTGAGCCCTGGTTTAATGACATTACAGGCTGATCACTCGATTGTCAGAAAGAAGATGATCCATGCTTCGAAAGGCACGATAAGTCTTTGGTCCCGTTTACTACTTAGCCATGTCAGGGGCCTTTGGCTGCTCAATAATAACCCTGACACCAAGGTTGACGAGGTTGGTAATCCACCTCATAACCCACACGAGAGAAGACCGTTAAAGACCGGCAAACATAATACAAAAATGGTAACATGGCGTATTAGTGTCGTAGATATTGTGATATATTGGAGTCAATCGTAAAGTTTTACAGGACAGAAGATTTTTTTTGACGTGTCACAAATTTGCTGCAAAAGACATCAACTATTTGGCCGGACAAATGGGGAGCGTCGAGGGCTCTCGTTCACCCGGTGGGAAGAAATGTATCAAGAAAAAAAGTACGTAAAAATGAACGTTGCACACTGAGTCGTCATTTTTTACACAAAGAAGGTCTTATCCGCCTAAAACTACTGCAGCTTTTCACAACCTGTATAGCCGGAGAAAAGAAGCTGCAAGAAAAACCTTTAGACGTTAACCTCTCGTTTTGCGTTTGTGACATTCAGAATTTGCCTTTCAACTGTATTAAGACAATAATTGAACAGAAACTTTACAAAAAAGGTTATTATAAAGTTAATGATTATGTAGAAGATGCATGGGATTATCTGTCTGAGAACTGATAATAGGCAGTTAAATCTCTCAATTGTATAAAAATATTTTATGTTTATTTTTATTAAAGAACGTCTAGGGCCCTGTGCCGAGGTTTTTCTTGAAAACATCATTCGGTCTTACAACTTTAAACTGTCTGTCCCGGAACGTGTTAAGAGCCAACCCCTCTGGCAACGAAATAGCGTATGAAAATGCGACCTTTAATAAATAGCCGAGCATGAGAGGTGGAGAACACCCCACGTTTCGCCGTCAGTCCGTCTGATGGACGGCGTATATCTAGCAGTGTCCGTCATCAGTCATCGTCAAACGCTGCACTGTGTTTCACTTGTGAAATATACTCGGGCAAATAAAACTGGTTTATTCGTTTCGTTGTCCGAAATGAACACAAATATAATATTATTAGGTAGGTACTCATATGGTTAGGCGTTCTAACCTTTATGTTATAAAAGGAGAATAGACTAGTTTCCAACTAGTCAAATCAGTTACTATTTAATAAACGTCTTTTTGTTTGACGTGACTTATTGTAGATTTGGCGCAGATGGCATTAACTATTTGGCCGGAGTACTAAACGTCAAAACAAGAAATGACTATGGAATTTTTATGAAAAAGCAACATGTGACATCATAGAAAACGTGACAAAATGTCGCACTTATTATTACATTTTTTATTATTAAATTTCATAAGTTAAATAAAAAAAAGAAAACGTTTTTTGACACCTTTAGATCTGTTTTTATTTAGTACTTAATCAAAACTTCATAATTTATCTTTGACCTAGGAAGCTACCCAATTGTAGTCCGTAAGATTTATACTACCTTATTAATTTAGGTACTTTAAACCTGTTATACTATATTACTAATATAATATAACAATAATTTAAACGATGTCCCCATCGGGAATCGAACCCGGACCAGATCGTGAGCCTGGCGCTCACGAACAGCCTCCGTGGTCTAATTCTATACATATCTGAACTAAATATCTAGCAACAATTATTTTTATATATGCCTCTGCCATTATTTTTTTTTATAATAACGATGTACGAACTATGAGAATGATAATCATAGTAGGTAATAATCTTTTATTGTCATAAATAAATAATTTAAACTGTTTATTACGAAGCTGTTGGTTAACTGAATAAATAAATAAAATAAATAAATTCGATTGGCCGATTGCCATCAGTTGGTAACATATTTAGTTACATTTTGTATCGTCAATTTTGTATAAATATATTTCTGTGATATGTCTCATTCGCCTAAAACTTCCCTTGTTAAGCAGCTTTGGCAGCTTTTCACCCTTTATAGTTGAGAAAAAGTGAAAATTCGGCAATGAAAAAAAAAACGAACTTGAATTTGAACTTTTTGAAAATTTCCAGAATATTGAAATTCCCGTCACAGAGTATCGTTTTTTTTTATCTAGTGCTTTTGTTTATAATAATTCTAAATTGTAAAGAAAATAATTGTCAAAGTTTTTTTTTTTTTAATTCCAACCCTAGGTAGGTGAAAAATATCCAGAAAGAGCATAGTATACGCATAATTATTTAAATGACTTGCTGTCTACTGCATCGTTGAGATAATCCATCAACCATTGGTGCTCACGACGAACATAAAATGTAACTGCGCACAAATCAACCATCACTCACGAAGATTCTCTACACGACCATTTGACCGTAAAAAATAAATGATCATCCATCGCACCCGCATCCCTTACAATACACATCAACCTCTATAATTATCGTGCAAACTCCACAAAAACGTACAGATTTATTGCAATGAAATCGCATAGAGGTTGATTAATGACGTCAACGGCAGTGTGCCACTCTCGCTTTTTGCAATCTTTTGTCCCGAGGCAGAGAGTGTCGGAGCACTGTGCAGCGATAATGGACACATGTTCCGTCGTTCATCAGACGGACAGATGCCGAGAGGACATATTTGTGCCGTTTCAATAACTGGGGTACCAGTGGGTAGAAGTCTTCGAGTTTTGGACGATGAAAGTTATTTAATTATTTTTAAGCATAGCATATGCTCACAACTATATCTTGATTGGGGTAGTTGAACGCAAGATGAATTAAGTGCCCACATCTCATCGAGTTTTCTGTAAGACCCACGTGATAGGTAGTGACCCGTATCGCCGTCTACAATGCGTTGTCCAACTTGTTGGTGGAAGCCTGGTACCGGGATTCGAACCGGCGAGACAGATAAAAATCTCATTGGTAATCTGGTACCGGGTTTGAACTGGCGCTTCCCGTTTGAGAAGCAAGCGGGCAAACTACAGGACTAAAGTGACTATATTGATTATGATAAGGGCTTTTTAAAATTCGAAAGTTACGTCCCAATTATTTCGATTACAAACTGTCTTCTGGCAATATACACGTAACAAAAGTCGTATTTACTTAGAGGAAAGAGGATAAGTCCTCTCACACTTATACTTTTAAACATTTTTAAAGACAATCGGCCCAAATAAAATATCAGTTAAAAGGAAAAGTACTCACAGGGTTTTTCTTCAGTATTTGATCTCTCCTGACTTCTCTGGTTGCTGCTGATGCACTTTTCACACGATTTTCACGAGATGATAAGTTATGACAGTCTTTTTTTATTTGACACGCACATTTTACAACTTGCAGAGATACGCGCGCGACGGCTGCGCGTCAACTGTTTTTTTTTTTAATGCGGGTAGAAGGAGAATTTGGCGGGAATTAACGGAGTCTTAGTACAGTCATGAGCAATATAATGTATCCACTTTAGGACTCTGTCGCACTAACATATTTGACATTTAGTGAGACTTACAGTTCAATTTGTCCAAAAAGTTAATGTGACATGGTACCAAAGTGTACAAACCAAACTAAAGTGAAATTAGAAATTAATATACATACATACATACATAAACTCACGCCTTTTTTTATTTATTTATTTCTTTTATTTTGTTTATTTATTTCTTTTATTCCCACCGGGGTAAGCAGAGACTATGGAATTCCATTTGCTTCGATCCTGCCACACTTCTCTTGCTTCCCCCACATTCATCAATCGCTTCATACACGCACGCCGGTTCAAAGTAGATCGTACTAAACCTTTTCTAAGGACATCTCCAATTTGGTCAATGTAAGTCTTTCTAGGTCTTCCTCTGCCAGCCTTCAACTTTCGCTTTATATACCGCTTTCGCAATTTTATTATCCTTCATCCGTTCTACGTGTCCAAACGACCCTAATAATTTCCTTCTCAATTGGGTCGTGTACTAGGTTCAAGATAAATTATGATGTTCTGTTTACTAAATAAAGACTCATCTAAAACTAACGAAAAACATTTTCTTTTTTCTATTTAACTTATTTATGAATTTTAAATAAGAAAAACGTAATAATAAGTACGACATTTTATCACGTTTTTCTATGACGTCACAGTGTGCTTTTTCATACAAATTCCGTAGTAATTTCGTGTTTTGACGTTTAGTAAAAAGTAACTGATTTGACTAGTTGGAAACTAGCCTATTTTAGTCACTATATCGTTTTTTACACCACATCTCTGTTTTACCACGCTGTTTCTCACTCTATCACAAATAAAATATAAATTAAAATAAAATTATTAGCAAAACATTTTCACTAAGTACCTGAAGTCCCAACATTCTTTAAATAAACTGCAACATTCTAACTCTTTCTTAACACGTGAAAAAATTACCATTGAAAAAGGCCCCAAAAGTTTTCCCGAGCCAAGAAAACATCTGTTAGCCAACCCTTAGTGCTCGGTAGACAAATGACAGGGCACCACTCAGCATCAATCTACTTATTACCGCGGCCTCAGAGTAAATCATTTATTGTACGATCCAAATCTGGCTATTTACTCAACGAGGGGCCACTGGGCCCATCGTTCAACGATAGAGGCCTTTTGTGGCCTAATGTTGCCTGTTTGACGCGGTTTTTATTCAGCCCTGAAGGGTTGGGGACAACAAAGAAATTGGGGTTTAAAGGCGATTCCGTATTTTTGTAAGTTTCTAGACTAAAAGTTTGAGCAGCACAGCACGTTTAGTTATCGTAATAGTAACATAAACAACCTATATACGTCCCACTGCTGGGTATAGGCCTCCCCTCGATAAACAGGAGGGGGTATGTAGCATACTCCACCACGCTGCTCCACTGCGGGTTGCTCGTGGTGTTAGGGCTAGCCCGGAACCACCGCCTAAGACACAACAAGAAGGAACAGCATGAAAGTAATGTGTATTTAAAAAAGGAATGAGAAACTTTTGTACTTGTAAGTAAATAGGTTACTAAAATAAATTGTTACATGCGGATCCGTTATCACCATAAGTTTCATCGTATACTTCTTAGGACTACACATTAATAGAGGACTGCAAAGTGTCTCTGATTACTTGTGGCTCTGCCCACCCTATTAGGGATTGCGGGCGTGATTATAATGTATGTGTAATCTCGTTGACTTCCTCGGCACTGATATTGATTGGTTTGGTGAGCAATGAACCAGTTCCTTATGGGGTATTTCACATACATGACCATCACGCCTATTTGCGATTATGGTAGGCAGGGACGGTCACTGACGGTACACCTTAGCTTCTTCCCCGATCATTAAAATCTCATACGTTCTATATTTAATAGAGGTCTTTTTTATATTGACATTAATATGTATCCAATAAATTAAAGTCAATTTATAAAATTAAAGGAAACGTTTATCCGTACTAAGCAAACTTATAATAATTGTAGCTCGCTCAATTTTGTATAACTAATATTTAAATGTCAAAGTACAATGGGTTACGCTTTCATTAAAAAGTTACACAATTTTTCCTCAATACAGAATCAGAAGATCTATAAAATCTTACAACATTCACCCAAAACATTGGAATGGTGAAACTGTGAGAACTGAATTGTAACTGCGCCATAATTCTTTAAACTGTATAATTACAAAACTACACATTACAAAGAGAATGCATGTCCACCAGAAAATATCACTCAATCCCCTAGCCCATAAATTAATAACCGGAAAAATTTACGACGCCGAAACACAACTATAATTAAACAAAAAACAATGGAATTATTTCATTCGCTGCCATAAAAAATGATAAACAGCGTATAAATCAAACTATCCATCTCTTTTGGGGCCTCATAAATTGTGGGGCCACCCCAGGCCCCAATGCTCCTCTGTTTGCGGTATTCATTAATTTGATGATATAAAACAAAACGTCAGTTTAATTAGAAGCCATTATTAGACGCGCAGTGACAGAGCGTTGGCGGCTGGAGGATTTGGGGCATTTGTCTTGTTCAAACGGGGTGACGGTACACAGGTTAGGACTTGGGACGGCTCGGCTTAACCTTCACAAGCTTACACAGGCCACCAAGTTTCATGAACGGATATTGTAACAAAGCGATGTTTGCAAGTTGCTACGATTGTTCATCAATCAAACGACCATGAACAATAACGACAGAATCATCTTTAAGACGTGTATTTGTATTTTTTTTTATAATTTACCTCAACATAACAACGCACAATAGAAGGCCTATATTCTTCATAGGCCTTTATAAATTTACCATAAGTATCTTTTTGTTTTCTTTTTTCATTTTATGAAATTAGCTATTTATTTTTGTGAACAAATTGTCAATGTTAATCATTACTTTACTCACAGAGCAAATTATGAACAAGCTTTATATTTTTTGACACCCCTTCGAATTTTGAATAAACACTTTTTAATTTAACGACTTTTTCACGTCGAGGACAGTGCTCAGAAGAAGTTCTATCTAAGGTAATATGTACTTTGACTTGTCATCGCGAGGTTCTGAACATTCATTAATTAATACCTACATAAATAGCCTGCCTGTCTACGACCTATTTACGAGCTTAGGCCCCAATTATTCAACAAATGCATAATCTATCACTATTATCCTACCAGTCGGTGAATATTTCTGTGTCAAGAAGTAGGTATTTTCATACGATTCTTTCCCGAAAACCGACCTCGGCGGCGTGGTCGACGTTTCCCCTCATCTGGGGCGTATTGCCATTAGCTGGGCATTTATGATCCAAATATGAATTCAAACTCACAAAATTGTTTTAAGAGGTGTAGATCCTGAACCAAGATTCGAACACTAAGATGTAAATCATGCGTTCGTCGAACGCGAATGCGGTGGACTGTAACGGATTAAATTCAAATTTGGAAACGTCTATCTTCGCAAAATCATCCCCTATGTTTCCTCTACCTGTGCCGTCGACCGTTCGCATCCAAGGATTTGACTGACGAGTTGTCACTCACTCCGACCCTCCAACATTTTCCCTTCTACCTTAAACATTGCTGACATCCCTCTTACCTTCACTCTTCCTCCAGGTTATAAAGGAGCAATGTATAATGTGTTCAGCGTTTGAGCAACCTTCATTGGTACGTTTTCAGGCGATGAATGACGTCATTACAATGATTAAGGAGAGGTTCTCCCGAGTTAAGACGTCAAGAGTGATTCGTGAGGAAAGGGATTAAGGACAGAGGTTATGGTTTTGTAATTAGCGTTTGGTTTTTGTGTCACGGTATTAATGGATGGAAGGCCGTGTATGAGGCAATTTTATGTGTTGTGCATTTGGAGTCGCTGAATATTAGATTAATACATCATAATTATTTATATCATCATTATTAGGTGTCGACAAATGCAATTTTCAGGACAGCATGAGGATTTTTAGCTCATCGTATGTGTGTCTGCTTCAGATATCATGTAACGGCCTCTGTGGTCCAGTGGTTGAGCGTTGAGCTCACGATCCGGAGGTCCCGGGTTCGAATCCCAGTGGGGATTTATCACAATTGTGATCCTCAGTTTGGTTAGGACATTACAGGTTGATCACCTGATTGTCTGAGAGTAAGATGATCCGTGTTTCGGAAAGTCCCGGTAAGTCGGTAGTCCTGGTTACTACTAAGTGAGTAGTCGTTACATGAGCCATGTCAGGGGCCTTCGGCGGCTCAATAATAACCCTGACATCAGGGTTGATGAGGTTGGCAATTCACCTCACAACCCCCACGATAGAAGAGAAGAACTCACGTTAAGCCGTTGGTCCCGGGCTACTAGTCCAAAACATTCTCCACTAAACCGCACTGGGGTGGATATATCCCAATTGGGATGGTCAGAGGTACATCTATCGCAAGATGACCTTAGTACCCATAGCTCACCGAGCTTTCTGATAGACCAAGATAGGTGGTGAGCCGTATCGTGTCAGTGATCCATACCTGCTACGGTTTGAGGGGAGGCTCAAACTGTGGAAGTAAGGTGTATTAGACTATTTATGTTTTTATGTAAGTACGTATATGAATTTATGTTTTCTTCATCTACTTATCATCATCATCAGCCCATTAGCGTCCCCACTGCTGGGGCACGGGCCTTTCGTATGGATGGATAGGGAGATCGGGCCTTAAACCACCACGCGGGCCCAGTGCGGATTGGTGGTTATTAACGATTGCTAATGCAGCCGGGACCAACGGCGTAACGTGCCTTCCGAAGCACGGAGGAGCTCGAGATGAAAACTTTTTTTTTGTGGTCACCCATCCTATGACCGGCTTTTGCGAAAGTTGCTTAACTTCAACAATCGCAGGCCGAGCGCGTTTACCGCTGCGCCACCGAGCTCCTCATCTACTTATATTTGATGGCAACTACTGGTCCGGACAAAGTGGGAGTGCTAAAAGCAGTCACCAGGTAATAGATAACTATAAAAGTTTTAAAACCTGTCCGATATTCAAATCTTTATTGATTTGTATTCTATTTAAGCATCGGGAATCTGACCCATTTCGATGACGCTTCAATTTAACAAAACAGTTAGTGATTTAAGATTGCAGCCTTTTTAGATTTTAGACTAGACATACATAAGCTACTCACGCTCGAAATCCTTAATGGGGTGGGCAGAGCCACAGGTAATCGCTGACTTGCAGCCACTGTTGATACGAAGTTCTAAGATATTGATGTCAAGGGATCACCCAAAACAATAGTCAATCATGTTAGAAAGGACACAATCTCTGTCGGATTTTACGACATGCCCGAAAAGATAAGCAGCTGAACGTGTTCTATGTTTTTTATTTGCTCTCCAATTCTGCTAGACTTCAATTAAGTAAGTCTTATTAAAAAGTTTCATGTTTTACTAGCTTGTTTGCACCTAAATTGTTTTCAATTGTAGTGTCTTTGTATTATTCGAAAAGTATGTACTTACTTACTTAGATACTTACTCTATTGATAAAAAAATGCAATTCAACGTCATTTTATTTTTTTGTGTGTAAGTAATTAATATATTAAGTGATAGTATTTTTATAGACGACTATTTTTTCTATTCGTTCTGATGAAAGGATTATGTATACAGGGTGTTAGTGACATCGTAACGAAAAAAAAAATGGAACGCCTATTTTATTGTACTAAAAACGATGGTGGGTGTTTTTCTTGTCGCAAATGTTTAATTAAGATTTTCAATTTTTACTGTGCCGCAATGTAAGTCGAACAACGCGCCACACAGACGCTAAACTTACGCGCGGCTACGTTACGCGTGTGAGATACGATGTTGATATCTAGGTAGGAGTTTTCATTCTCTTGTATTTAGATGCTTAGTAGTGGTTCAACGTTTAAAAATGTTGTTTGTTGAAGTAGAACACCTACTGCCACGATTTTTCACGCACGGTACCTACCTACCAGTTATTAAAACGTTCCTAACTTATTAACAATAAAAACCCTACTCTTGCCTTACCTTAATTGTTATTCCTTCGGATGAAGTACCTAGGTAGGTACCCTAGAACATGTCACGTCACGTAGGTATGCAACATCGCGTTTCCTCCGCGGTAGGTAGGTATCACACGCACTCACAAACACAACACCTTGCTCTTTAATAAACATCGACAATCTTCCATACTTTTGCGCAGTAAATGGTTTATGATCTATCATCATAGTCGACACTACTCATTTACAGAATGAAACAAACACTCACAAACACGAAAAAAATATCCTCGAAAAACATCACGCGATTCGGGTCAAGCTTAGTATTCGACTGAGCGGAAGCGCGCGGCGGCGTTAGCGCAAAGCATCAAAGGCGCCGACTAAGGGCGCCGACGACGCACCGGCCGCGGCCGCGTCGAGCCGACGACTAGAGAGAGAGAGAGAAGTATGTTTTTGAATTATTGTGCAAGTGACAGAGAAAGAAATAGTATCTGTTCGTATGCCTACTTTATTGGCGAGCGTTGCCCTTGACCCGTGCGCCGGCTATTCACCTGCGCATAGCTGAAGTTGTAGATACGTTATTATTATTATTGATGACATTGATAAAATTTAATAATTAGTAATTTTTATTTGTTTATTTTAAATGTGCGTTCTATGCAGCTTAAAACACAATATGGGACTGAAAAAAATCTATTATTTTTATGAATTTGGCGACAGGAAACTTCACTTGATACCTATCAACTCAAAGAAATACCTAGTATCTGTTCGTAATGCCTACTTTATTGGCGCGCGTTGCCCTTGATCCGTGAGGCTATTCACGTCCGAGTATCCATCAAGACAGATCAAACAAGCCCTAACTCGGAGGTCTTGCGTCCCAGGATCCTTTAATTATGTCTTAGAACCTTCTTGGCCTATGTGGTCCAGTGGTTGAGCGATGGGATGCGGAGGGTCCGGGTTCGTATTCCGGTGGGGACATATCACAAAAATCTGTTTATAAGGCCTTTGGTTGGGACGTTACAGGCTGATCACCTGATTGTCCGAAAGTAAAATGATCCGTGCTTCGGAAGGTACGTTAAGTCGTTGCTCCCGTCTACTAGGTACTTATGTAAGCACGTAGCCGTTACATGAATATTGTACACAGAACAGGATAGGTTTAATTAGTTCTTTACTGATGATTTAACAATGAGATTTAAAACTACGAATAACTTAGTACTTAGTACCTCGGTACGGTACCAACATGTAACAAGAAAAATAAGATCACTCCACTCGGACAATTTTTTTCTTTGAACATGCCGACATTGCCTACGCGGCGGAGTTGCCGAACTATCGATAGGTATTATGGATTATCAATTGTTGAACTTGAAAATTGTCTAAACTATCGAAAGTAGTGATAGTACATTTAGATCGATACTAGCGATAGTACCGATAGGTCTTGCTTTGTAACAATAATGGGTATTGATCTAAAAGATTTATTTATTTTCGATTTTTGTGTAGCGAGGTTTTGCGTAGGTACTTACATACTAAGTTGGTGGATGGTTGACATAGTAGGTAACTAATTACCTAATCTGTGGTGGTTGTGTTAGTTGGTTGTTAGTTATTCTAATGACAACAAAGAATACAATTATTTACTGTTTCAACTGTTTTAGGTAGATAATGGCCCTGATTCCTATGAGTAAATGAATGAATAACCCGGTCGAATCAAAAAGGTATCTCGCTGGTAACTTAATTCTGTCGGTTGTATTAGATTTCTGCTTAAAATTGACGTGTATTCCATAAATTTTATGCCTGTTGATTATCCGTCCATTTAAGAATAAGAATAAAATAAATTTATAATTTACGATAGACAGAGAAAGAAATAGGATCGGTTCGTAGTGCCTACTTTGTAGGCCGCGCCGCCGCCGCGCCGCCGCCGCGCCGCCGGCGTGCGGCGCGGGGCGCGCGGAGCGGGGCGTGCGGAGCGGGGCGCGCGGCGCGGTGCGTGTGGCCGTTGACCCGTTCGAGCAGCTGTTGTCTCCATTACATCGAAAATTTTCGATAATTTGTCATTATTGTTTTTTTTATTGAAATTTGGGTTCTATGCAGCTAAAAGCACAATATGGAATTGAAAATAATTAAAAACAAAACTCAAAATTTCATGAATTTTGCGACGGAAAATTCCACTAGATATTAACTCAGAATCATGGTCTGAATCATCCCTTTCAGTATTCGTTACGATGTCACTAACACCCGGTATATCGGTTGTTGTTGCGTATGGCAGACAAATATCCTGCTTGGATCAAATATCCAGCTTAAGCTCCCTTAACCAAGTCTCTGCTGCATCCGTCACACAATGCAGCTCGGCTATACCACCTGGGAACCGGTGCAGAGGGCACTCGTTCACTATGTGAGATATGGTTTGGTCCGGGTGACCACATTCACAGTATGGTGACTCCTTTAAGCCCCATTTACATAGGTGATGGTTTGACTTTCCATAGTCGGTCCTACACCGGTTCAGTCGTGTCCAGATTTTTCGCTTGGAGTCAAAGCCAGGGACCCTCCGCGAGGGATCCTGGATAAGGTCCGAATTTATATATCGGTGAAAACTATGTAAGTACCTGTTTGAAAAATCATCATCAGTTTTAATTTTCTTTAACAAAACCTCTATTTCATTCAATTAACATTAAAAATTATATAATAAAAAAATATATGTCATTAATTTTTTATTTAATTTATTTTCATTTAATGTACGTATTTTTTTAACTTAATTTTTATTCTTGGTTTTCTGTTTTCATTGTGTATAATTGTTGTTCTTGTAGTGCCCTTACAGGGTTCCTGTTTGTACTTTCCTCTACTTTTAAGACCTCTGAAATCATCAGGAATGCAATAAATATCTTATCTTATTAATTTCATTCAATTAACAAATTTAACCTGCATTGAAACTAGCTTAAGTGTTGCGAGGTCTTGTTAACAAAAATCAGATTCGAATGTTATTTTTCAAAAAAGCGCTTACTAGATTTTTAGTATAAGGTGACGTTACACAAAGTGAATTTATTATCTGTGTCTTATTTCAATGTGTTTTTGTTCAGGGGTTTTATAGGTTCTCATAAATAAAATAGCCTCAATAAAGTATGTAACATATATATTTCTTTGAGCTTTTAATTGCATTTTGAAATACAACATAAAATATTAAATAAGATTATTAAATTTGGTAAAATCAATATTTCAACACCATTTTTATTAAAGAATGAGCAAAAATTCCTCATCGGAGATAGCGTATACATAATATTTGTCGTGTTTCCTTATTATCGTTAAAATGATAATTATAGATTTAAAATTTTCAATTTTTATCATGGCACACTGCATATTCCCAGCACAATTTAAAATAGAAACCAAACTTGTCTATTATATCCACTATTTACTCAAAAAATGCTCTACAAATATGAAGAAAAAATAAAAGAAAAATACATATATATACTAAATACAATGAATACAGTGTATAAAAATACATCAATGAAATGTACATGGGGGTTAAAAAGGGCACATCAAAGCAATTCGTCTAAAAGAACAATATTGCTATTAGACATTGCAATATTGCTTTTGCAAAAATGCAATATTGCTTTTTATCAATTCATCTGAATTGCTTCGATGTGGCGTTTTTAACCCCGCAGTTGTGCTCAGAATACACAGGTCACATCGTTTCCTTGTTATTTTGATATCGTCAGAAACTTACATTAGATTGTTTACAATATTTTTTTATTTTAAATATAAAAGAGTTTTTACTCGCAAGACCGTATATACATCATCGTATATCTGTTGTTACAATTGGAAGATATCTTTCATATATCTGAATGATCTAAACGTATACGAATGTAATCGTTCCTTTTCAAAGAAAATCTGTATAACGTATCACTTTTCATTAAATATAAGGTTGAATCCAACCGATTAATGCGCTGGTATAATGGTATACACGTGTTCACAGACGTAGGTCACCTAAATTTATGTCCTTAACACTAAATAATAAATAGCATTCTCGCAATGAGAGCATACCTAGAGCAAAATTTACACTAAAGAGATTGTATCATATTGCATTTCTATGTCGAACTGTATGTACAACACGAACTGATTCGAGTGAGATTGGATCTCCGAGATTGCAGGCATCGACGGATCTCTAAATTCACAAAACAGAAACCTTCCAAAATATACATAGAATAAACTAAAAACCACATTTATTTAACCCTAATTCTGATTTACATACAAAAAATATTAAGTAACACAAAAATGATATTGCAACGAATTTCAAAAATACTGACGACAACCCGACCGACTGGTGTGGTCAATTACAATCACATACGAAAGGCGAATTGCAATTAAAATTACGAACGCACGTTTTAGATTATTAGCAAAAAATATACATTTACAAGAGATCGAATCGAACGTTTTATGACTTAATGTGACTTATATTTACAATTATCGAAATGGAATTACAACGTAGTGTGGAAGATAAGCCGCGGGCGCGCGCCGCACAACAACCGACAACTTCACCTAAAGGCAATATTTTGAAAATATTCTCTTACACCTAATCGAACGTAAGACGTTTGGCGTATACTTAAGTCGCTAGTCGTAATTACACTAACCGAACTATGCGGTGAACTCTAACAATAATTACCTAAATAATTAAATTGGCAAAGAGTTTCGAAATACTTATCGTCGCGTGCGCGACCTAACCCTAGCAAGGTTTAACGTAGCAGGATATGGTATCATCACAACTGATGCCCCGGCGGCGGGGTTCTCTACACGTACTTGCTCGAGAGCTGCTTAGCAAGTTCCGTGTACTTGAGGAACTTGGAGTGCGGGCTCTCGTCGAAGGACTGCGAGGGGCTGCGCGGGTCCTGCGGCGAGGCGGCGGTGGAGCCCCCGCTCTTGTGCGTGCCGGGCGACGCAGCCGCCGGCGGAGCCTTCATCGGAACCGGTTCCGGCAAAGCTCCGTCTTTCACGAAATGTATTTTTGACAAATGGTGTCTATAAGCGCCCTTAGATATGAACGGAGTATCACAAAAAGCGCACTTCATGATTGAATCGGTAACGACTGCATCGTTACAGGCCCAACTGAAAGTGAGGATGCTCGGCGGACCGGCGGGAGACGGCGCGGGCGCAGGGGCGCGAGACTGGTTAGTCTCCGTCTTGTCGCATAACTTCTGCAGAGCAGCCAAAGGGTGGCTACCGCCTCGGCGGGATGAACTAGGCTCATTGGAAGAACTACCGCCAGCCAAGTTATCGAACATGGAGGATAACGCGCCTAAGCTGGAAGCTGGCTTCCTTTCAGTACCGGGAGTGTGAGCGGAACGGTCGCTCGCCGGGCTTCGAGGACTGGCAGCGGGGCTCGGGCCCTCACTTTCACGCTTAGGAATAACTGGCTTTGTATCCTCTTCGGCAGAACTACTTGGTCGAGGAGGATCTTCCTCTTCATCGACTTCAGTTTTAACGCGTACCGGTTGGCTACTCAAATCTACACAGTTTTCCCGATCCTCCTCTTCTGGTGCTTCCTTTTTTATTCTCACCTCAGCTGGGCGATCCTCGGAAGCGGGAGTTTGGGAACCACGCGTGTCTGGAGTGGTACGGGGTGTGGTCATGTGGTATGAATCTAACTTCCTGTCGGGAGTCAAAGACTCGACTCTGCTGCCTCCCCTTTCGGACATTGAACTAGATTCGCTACCGCTACGTTCCCGACGCCCGTATGCCTGCTGATGGTGATAACTCCTCATCATGCTCATTGTTTGCGCGTCAACTAATGGCTTAGTGTAGTCTACGCTCTCGTCTATGCCTAATCTTTTTAAAATGCTAGAACCCATCGGGGCGTGTGCTGCTCCGCCAGGCACGCCGGGTACCGAATGCCGTGATCGTGTATCAAAACTTTTTTCTATCAATTGCTCTATAGCGTTCAGGACCGAAGGCGACGAGCTCTTATCATTGCTCGCGTTGGGATCTTTGGAACTCGGAGACGAATCGTTCACGGACGATGGCGAGCGGTGATGAGCCGAGCCGGGTGAGGGCAGTTCCTCGTTGATACTCTTACGGCCGTCCCTACTGGTGGGAGTGACGTGCCCGGGCACATCGGGAGGGATAATATTATTAGACAAAAGTGCGCTCTTTAAAAAATTCCTTTGGCTATTCGACATGGGCGCGCCTATGCATTGCCTTATGTGTTCGACGAATACAGCAGTCTCAATTTTGTCGCCGCATTTCTCGCAAGTGATCCGGCTGCCGGCGCCGAAATCCCTAATTGGTTTCCCCATAGGTACCCCGTTACCTTCCCCATTTTTGAACTCGTGTTGTGCTCTTTCTAATTCAAGAAGTTTTCTAACCGGTAAAGATTTCTTTCTCTTTTCGCGCGTTTGACGTCTCCTACCTCCGCTCTCGGTAATAGACCGCATAATGTGCTCTTTGTAATGAGAATTCTTAACCATATGATTACTCAACTCTTTCAAGGAACTAAATGCTTGGTCGCAAACTTTACAAGTTAATACAGCGCTGACATGACTACTTGTGCCCGTAGTGGGTGGAGCCGCGTTGGTGGCGCCCGGAGCGCTTGAATTGGAGCCCTTAGCTTCATCAGAGGACTTCCATGAAATAATTTGCTCCTGCGATATAATATTAGTGTAATGCTGAGTCCGCTGCATGTGGCTAGTCATCTCGGCTAACGATCGGAAGCTCTCAGCGCACCACATACATTTCAATATCTGTCTAGTTTGCTCCGCTCCTTTGCCTAACCAGACGTCTTGCCCGCGTACTAACTTTCTAGGTATTGGCATATTTTCTTTAATTAGCATATTCAAATCGCTCTGATTAGGTTTCGAAGAACCACTTGAAGACGATGAGTTATGCGATGGCGTTGAAGGAGAACTAGATGGAGGTTGCAGGGAAGGCGGCATCGGCGCGCCGCTAGATGGCGGCACTGGAACGTTGACTCCACAATGCTTAGCTTCTTTCATGTGGATCGTTAAGTCGGCTAAAGAATTGAAACTTTTCTTGCACCAGACGCATTTTAAAACGTCTTTAGTCTGATCTGCGCCTTTATTAAGCCAATGTGACTGCCAAGCAGAGTGTCTAGCGGCAGCGTTTGGAGCGAGTCCAGCGCCTAGAGCTGCGCTTTGAACAGAACGGAAGAGTTCTTCGCCTCCCAGTCTACTTAGTTCGCTCATTTTCTCGAGTGCTTTAGTCGCATCGCTCGGAGTTGGTCCGCCATGTTTTAGTTTTCCGTTCCATTCAGGCGGAACTGCACCCTTGGGAGACAAACTAGCGGCTACAGCTGCCGCAAAATATGGTAGATGAGGTGCGACAGGATTCGACCATGGCGAGGGAGACGGTTTAAACTCTTGCCTCGAACTCTTTCTCGATGGAACCGGAGACGGGGATTCTTCCGGTCCTCTCTTTCTAGTTCCAACGGACAGATCAAGGGGGCCATTTTCGTTCTTGCTGAGATTGACGGCGTCATCGGCGTCTTCATCTTCATGGGGGGAGTCGCTACGTTTGGTGCTGAAGTCTAGAACCGCGTCGGATCGTTCGGAGTCGGTCATGTCTTCTTGGCAGGACATGAGGAGGCGCTGCTGGGCTGCGGCGGCGGCAGCGGCGCCGAGGTAGGCGGCGACCGCGGCGGAGTGCGGGGGCAACAGCGCGGCGGGCAGGGCAGCGGGCAGCGCGGCAGTGAGCGCGGCAGGCAGCGGCAGCGCTGGCCCACTGCGCCCCGAATAGACAGAGTCATTGGAGGGACACCGCGGCGCGCCCGACGACTCCCGTGACAGACATCGCGGGCTCTCCCTGCGGACAAAAAAACTTCATTTCAGACTGACATAATTGACTTATGACAGAATTACAAATTCGGAATCACGTTTTGGTAAACCGGTTACCGGCATTTGAATATTGGTAGTAAACAAAAATCGAATTCAAACTTTTTATTTATTTTGCTAATCGATAAAGTGGTCGTAAATAATGAAAGAATCGAATTTTAATTGGATACGATTGATTTCATAACCAGTCAGTCATATTTTGATCTCGATCATTAATTTGGAATGATCGTCATTGACCGACTGACTCGGAGCTAGAGGAAATGAAACTACTTTTGTAAGTATCATTAAATCTGAGATCATAATTATCAATAAACGTTTTACGCATTTACTTATAAAATTAAAAAAAAATACGTGAAAAGTCTTGATGATCAAATATCTAATAATAAGCAGAACAACTGCTCGTAGATATGCCAAAGACCTAATTCATCACCACCTGTCAATATCCCACCCAAGGATGGATTAATAAAATATGTGCAGAGCAATAAATGTTCCACAATTACTAGAAAGCGAGATAGTGTTGTTGATAAAGAGGTGTATTCTAGTGTGTGGGTGAAAACCCTCGCTATCTATATTTATGAGACAATAAATTTTATTAACACGGTTTTCCCATTAGACAAATAAAAATATTTGCACGGATAAGATGCAGACAACATAAAAAATGAGTTCAGACGATATTGGAATATGCATCTGCACTTTTATAGGTGTCACATAAACTAAAAAGGATTCAAAATAATCTGATAAAACATGTTCTGAACACTGAAATTATACTTTCAACGCACTATTTTAGAGAAAAGTTTAATATTTGACGAATTCTGAAACTATTTCTGATAACATGTAAAGGTACTCGGATGTTTCTAACTCCATAGTCTTAAGTAAGAATTGAAACCAGATATTCAAATCACTTGAATGTAGATAAAAAAGATGAAAAACCATAAAAAGTCAAGTCACGAACTTGTATCCTATTACACAGAATCTATATCACAGGTTGGTAGAGTTGGATCAGATGAAAAATTACAACTTCATGACACGAAAGAGAATGATAAAATTAAATTAGTTATTGGCATGGAGAGAAACAAAGGAACCTACGATGAACTAGACAAAAACATTAACACTTGTACAAATCTAAAACCTTACCTCACATGGTCGGGCTCGACAATCATGTTGGACGCAATCTTTTCAAAGTATCCCGAACAGATAGCGCCGAAAAAACCGTAGATCCATTAAATAGCACTTTTATAATAAGCAACACAAGATAACAATACAACTGGAGACTTCCCAAAAATGGATTGGAAAATGTAAACACGTCGCGAAAGACGCGCCGTGAGTGCGGCGGTCGGCAGGGAAGTGCGCGGTGCCTGCGGCGGCGGCGGCGGTCCCGCGTGGAATGAGACGCCGCGTGATTTACGACCCGCCTGCAGCGCCCCCGCCCCGCACGCCCCTCGCGAGAACGAGACAGGTGCCTCGCCCACCAACGGCGAAATGAGAAGAAACGAGACGACCGTACGTAAACTACTTCGAGGGGTGGTGCGCTGCGTAATGCAAGCGTGCGTGCGATGCGCGAGGTGGACGTGCAGTGACGGGCGATCGTTTTGATGACAACCGCTTGACAGCGCAAGCTACTCCGCATAGCTGACTCACCGCCGTAACACCAATGAAAAATGTACAGAAGATCCTTGAAGACCAATCGCATCGATACCTTTTAATGAGTATGTTTACTATAAAGTTACTTTTGTGGACTAGAGACATATTTACACACGTCAGAGACACTATTAGGGGAGATGGAAGTCTCAAGGGCTTACTGAAGATTACTCGGACGGGGTTGACGGCGTTGACAAGGAAATGGCGCGTTAACAAAACGCCGAGACGAGTCCTTTTAACAACACCGGGACAGACAGGGGACGCGGACGGATTTACGTGTATCATGAACAGATTTCCTGCTTTGACAAAGGAAAATAATCTCGGGTTTATTTATTTCCAGTGGAGAAAGGTTGGATAAACTTACTCGAATGACAATATGTGTCACATGACAGAAAATGCGGGTAAGAATCCGATAAGAAAGATATGGCGGCGCTTTCAACACACAACCAGCTCGTCTGAATAAAAAAGGGCTACCCTAATTAATTTGAAGAAAATATATAACGGACTCTACAAACTCGTGCTTATCTTGACACGATAATCGTTTGTGGGGCAAACAAGAGGACCTATTGCTTAGCGTTATAGGTACAATGCAAGCTCTTGATATTTCGTCTTGCATGACTTAAATAAAAACTCTACCCTGCGAACCAGAACATCTTCTGTCATTACCATATAAATAGCCCCGTCAGTGATTTGACAGAAATATGACGCTGGAACCTCGTTATAAAACAAACTTTTTCAAAGTTTCAAACAAAATCGCCAGCTGTTTATAGCTTCCTATAAGCATTAGTTGGGTGCGGGTCAATCAATCACTTGTGTTTATGTGACAGGTATTGTGTTCTCTTTCCCCCACTCTAACATGCACGCGATCGGAAATAGCCAGACTCAAGCACCCCGGGACACAGCCAAAAATTTTTCCAACAACACATTTTATACGTAACGGCAGCATGTAAGTTATAAAAATGGCAGTATTTTACACTGTGGCTGTGTTTTGATACGGGGTGTACGAATTGGAACGCGGAGGCATGTGCGATTCAAAGTTAGTTTTACGTGCGGGTGTAGTATGGGGGACACCTGATACGGTTTGAATAATTTCGCAGTAACACGGTGAATTTTAAAACCGACACAGATGTCTTTGAAGCAATAAAAGTGCAGAATGTTAATTTTATTTCATACCATACACATGCATTATGGATCACGTATCCTAAGCTTACCGTTTAAAGGTTTGGAGAAATAACTTATCGCTAGTCATCACGATCATTGTGTACTTCCTCAAAATAAACTTCGTTTATGTTAATAAACTATTTTTTATCTACAGTCAGTAGATTAAAAAGATCACGTTTAGGTCTTCAACTTTATCGATTGTTTTTTTTTAATTCTAATCTTGTCTATCCATTTTTCGTAATTTAGTGTCAGATCCAGAAATTAAAAATTAATTACACGTGGATCCGATATTCACGCTTCCAAGTAAGTAATTAATTTCCTCATATCTATTGACTGATTTATTTGCGCAAATATTAATTACACTTATCAAAAATCTTTAAATATATCACATTGATGATTTTCATATCTTGAATTTTCAAATGTAGCTATAGACATAGATAATATTTGGAACACATTTGCTAGTAAGTAATCGTTACACTCATTTCGTTGCTACAGCACCTTCATCACCAATATAGAAGATGCACCTAGAACTTCCTGGGGCCTTAGTCAAGTTGCAAACAATTACGAAAAGCGATAGTGTAATCATGAGACATGTCACCTTATGTCGACCTTATACAATTTGCACGATTATGATGAGTAAGGGAAGCGTTCCGTTGTAGCCGTATTCTGTATAGTATACTTAATCATGCCTGTTTTTCTACTGATAAACGGAGACTTTGGAATCGGAGTGGTCAGTTCTTTAAAGCCTGACAAAAACATTTTTCATAAACAAAAGTACTCGATGTTATCTTACACGGTTTTATCTAGTTTCAAGACTATTTGTTACTTATACAGGATGTTACTAACATCGTCGAAGACTTTGAGGAATGATTCAGACCATGATTCTAAGCTGATATTAAGTGGAATTTCTCGTCGTAAAAGTATGGAACTGAAAAGAATTAAAAAAAAAACACTACAATTTTCATGAATTTTCCAGGAACTCAGAATCATGATCTGAATCATCCTCCTCAGTATTTGTTATGAAGACACTAACACTCATGTGCACTTGTATGGCTACATGTACGTACTTGTACGGGGTGTAAGTGACATCGTAACGAATACTGAGGAGGGTGGTTTAGCTCATTATTCTGAGATAATATCAAGTGGAATTTTCCATCGTAAAAGTATAGAAATGAAAGTAATTAAAAAAAAAACAAAAAAATACATGAATTTTGCGACGAAACATTCCACTTGATATTAACTCCGAATCATGGTCTCAATCATCCTCCTCAGTATTATTTACGATGTCAGTAACACCCTGTATATATTCGATATCATTGTCAGGTAGCTTATCAGCAAGTTTTACAGAAAAGGAAACTAGACACAGTAGCTTAAAGAAAATATTTATTTAAATTTTGAAGATAAAGTAGATATATGATAACCGTAGTCTTGTGACTTGGTAATCGATTTCAAATAGATTCATAAACAACTCTAGTAAATCAATCATTCCGATTAGATCTTTGTATCTGCTAATGAGTAAAACGGATATATTGCTCTATCTTTTAGGAAAATCACTGATTTCTGACATGTACTGATGTACGCCTTGAACTGATAAATCATTAATGATTGGCATGCAAATATTTGATATAGAAACAGTCATAAATAGTGTTATACATTATATTCATATTTTTTTTTTGGTCAGTGATGTAGGTAATTCACCTCACAAACCACACGATAGAAGAAGTGAGTAAATTTTTAATTTGCGCACTTTGAAAAATCATTGGTCAATATGTATTACGTCTATGTTGCATTGAAGCAATGAAGATAATTAGAAACTCTGCATTTGTTTTGGTTCATACTGTATTATCCTATATTTCACAGTTAAGAGTTCAAATGACAGAAAAACGAATCCAGAGATCGATAGCAAACTAAAAAAAGATCAGAACTAAACAAACTTCTTTAGATCCAAAATCTAAACAATAGACCCTCAGGAGTGCTAGAGCTCAACGGAGAATGTTCTATGATTGATGACTTCTCCTCACTGCAGCTAATTGACAGTGATGGAACAGCGAACGAACGGACCGACACACAATAATACCTTTACAAAGTTTCTAAAATCCAGGGAGTTAAGCTCAATTTCACACGAAATCGTCAGGTGGAGGCATATGCTCACCGGACGTGGTAAAATTTGGGGTTTAGAGAAGAAAAAATAAAGCTGCTAATTAATATAACGAATTAATTATTATTAAGTGCAGGTAGCGAACAGCTTTTGTGAGATTTTGTTTAAATTATGGAATTTTTGAACCTGTTACCTATTTAATTGATAGATAAGAATTGTTAACTGAAATAATTATGTTGTAGTAATGGATGTGAAATCTATGACTTTTCTCTTACTTTTTTCAGTCTGGGTACAAATGTTTTAGAATCAGTCATAAAAAGTGTTGAATATTTTTTTAATACCTATTGTAAATGGACAGAATTTGAATCTATGAATTAGTAATCTATGAGTAAGTTGTGGTGGTTTTCAATGACGATAAGTAATGAAATATTTTTGTCTGGACAAGTGTTCCAACAAATTGACAAGCAAATACGACAAACGATAATCACCTACAATTCATATTCTTGCAAAACCACTTGCTTAAACATGACAGAATGAAACAACGATAATTTAAACTAATCAAATAAAATAAATAATGATATTTCAAATATAATTTGATAGTTTTTGAATAATATAAAATTTATATTTGTGAAGAAGCAAATGCTGGTTTACAAAATATAGATGACTTACACAGATCTATCATTTCTGAGGAATAATTATTTATTTATTTGTCTTTATCTGCAACAAAAATAATCTAAGATCCTTGAATAATATTTTAAAAACGGTCACCATCGCCACCTGACATCAGATAGCAATCTCCTGTATAATTGATTAAATTATGATCGTAATTATCTGTTTTATGTTAGTGACATCTACAGATACTATCTTGATGACTTTTGCCTTCAAATGAATGTAATACTTTGCAACAACCAAGTCTAACGCGACCTTTTATGTAGTCTTATGTTTCACGTTAGTAAATTTTATGTGTCTGTGCTAATGTGTCCAATATAGACAAAAAATAAAATTTATCAACTTGTTCTGTTAGAAATTTATTTAAAACTGCAAGAACTAAAAATCAGTCAATTGCGTTGAAAAACTTTTCGAGAAAGGATAATTATTATAAGTTTTACTAAATCAAATCGAGAAAGTGACTATTATATAAACTTCACAAACTAAAGAACATTAATACAAAATCAACGACACTCAGTCATCGAAAACAAAAATTGATGGACTGTCATACAAGAAGTACCGGATCATTTTTAGTGGCACTACCTACTATAACTGTCACTATCGCATGTCCATTCATTTCTCCAGACCCACCAGTTGTGGTTGACACTTAGCTGGATTGAGTCTCAACTGTGTTGTTATTAAGTGGAGCGTATTGGAGAGGTCTTGCGTGACTGGCTGTCAAAGCAAGTGGTGGTCGAGGACAGCGGTTGACAACTGATCATGGGAAACAATGGGATCGTTAAAGTGGACACCATGGAGTGATGTTCGGACCACCGTCACCGGGACAATGCACAGATATGAATTGTTCGAGCGAAGATCGTGCCAGTGACGTCATTGAAGCCTTTATTGATGATTTCGCTCTCCAATGGCAATACTAGACAATTCAATTATCTTAAACTATCAACGCATTCAATTTTATATAAGTAAGTACGTCGTTTTTAAGAGATAACGCATTTGATTTGTTAAAGATGTAGGATGTTATATGTGTCATTTATAAAACGGGATTAAAAAACATAGAGTAGTTAAGTTTTGCATTTTGAGATCTTTGTACCTATTCTCAGATTTTGTACAAAAATACAGTTCAAATCTTCACCATACAACAACGCACTGGTGAAGGTTTCTTAGCCAGCAGCCAACCTAATCATAATATTTTCAATCCTAACGCTTTTTACAAACCTCATTATGAAAACATAACATAAACACTATTGCATTTAGGTATCAAAAACTCTAGTAGCTGCTCAAGGAGAAATAATCTGTAAACTTATAGTATAAAAAACTCACCTTTCAACATTGGGATCTTGAATGAGCGTCGCAGGTATGCTGTGCTCGATATCGTCACGCTCATCCGCGGGGGGTGAGGCGGGGGACGCAGCCGACGCAGGCGACGCGCGCGACGCACGCGACGCGGGCGACGCCGCCCCCTCCCGCTCCCCGCACTCGCCTCGGTCTTTCACTCCGCCCTCAGGGCTGGTCGCTTCTTCTGTGGGCAAGAGAGAAGGAGAGTTAGAAGATGAGAAGTTTAAGTTTTTTTTATGCAGCCTGTATCTACCCACTGCTGGGTAAATGCCTCTTCTCTTTCACGCCATCCTTTCCGGTCCTAAGTAATGGACTTTACTTAATGTAAAATATGATGATGATAGTGTTTCTATTAAAGAGGCAATTTTGTTTTTGACCTCTCCCACATACCAAAATAGTAAAATCTAAAAAGAAATAGGCAAACTACTTGAAGCCAAAAGATTATAATAAAGAAATTATAAAGTCCCATAACATATCAAATTCAGAAATGCGTATATTTATTTATTATACAATATAAGGAATAAAAAACGAAATTGCTATTCAAAATTCTAGATTAGGTAAAATTTCAACTTTTTGGGGTTATATTTTTCATTTGTCAGAATAGAAATTTAATGCTCATGTGAAGGTTACTTTATGTAAAAAAGCTTATTCTAAGATAAATGATTACCTAAATGATAAAAAATCCTGGTATTAAAATTAAATGTTCTTCTAGTTATTAAATAACTTGTAATGTGACTACATTGATTTAAAAGATATGTTGCTGTTGCAGTTTCCTGTCATTTCTTCTCAGTCATAACACCTTGCGAAATGACATAGATTCAAAAATGTTACATTGACCTTCAACTATCTATGATAATTACGTAGAAAAATTATGATTGTGATTTCCCAACATTTTACGAATATAATTATTTTTATACAAAATTACATACGAGTCGAATTGAGAACCTCCGTTTTTGAAGTCTGTTGAAATTAAACAGTATCAAGAGTCACTAAATAAGTTTAGGCGGAATTTTAGTACAGACTAATAAATCATACATAAGCCTGATAAATCATGTAATTAATTACAAAAAATGTAATAAACCCTACGTTTTGATGCCCTCGCTTGCTTGTTATCAGCTGATTTGGTCAGATTTAGTCTATCAACGACAGGATATAAGCGTCAAATTTTCCTGATGAAAACGATAAAGATATTACTACTCATCGCACCGAAAACAAGAAACAAATAAATCATGATAAGGCTGCATTTTAAAACCATATTTAGGTTGAATTAAAAATACAGATAGCGACTATCGTTTTATTGCTATCGTTCAATCATCAATATATAATACTAAACCGATAGATACTGATATTGCGGCGATAAAAAGAGGAAAATTACACAAAACGGGGCCATCACGGATCGTACAAACGTTGCGCAAACAGAATGTGATTAATGATTGATTGATTATTGTGTTACTCATCGGGTGGATCAATTATTCAAAGTTAGTTATCTGCTGACATAATTCCGTCGATAAATCGGGCGATAACATCGGCAATGCTTGTCGGTAAGGCATCCAATTAGGAGCCAATGTGGCATTCCGCTGTGCCGATATCAGTGCGCAAGTCACGCATGCCTTTTTTTGTTTTGGCCAACACAGACGTAAGTACTTTCTTAGCATTTAGGAACTTGTATGAAATCATTCAGCTTAAAATTACACATGAATGGTGACATATTTAACGTGATTAAATTATGGAAGTAGTTCAAAGTCTCAACGTTTATCTTGAAAATAAGGCTCATGGATAATTATCCCTTTTATCTATTTATCAAAATAAGTAATAAGTAGAGACAAACAACATCCAATTTCTAATCTTATCAAAATTAGTCAACAAAGCAATCGCTTGGAAAAAATAAAAAGGAGCGACTTTCGCTCCGATTATAAAGTTATCGAACGTCCAAAAACACAAAAAAAGTTTTTGAAATCGGAGAGCGTCCAAAAACTGCGGTGGCGGTGTGGTCCGCTTATTTCACTGCCCAGTGGTTCGAAAACCGCGTTTCTGTTCGCTAATTGATTAAAACGCAGCATGTCAATCGTGGATGCAAAGATGCACTGAACGTTGCTCCGGGCAACGGCAATGCGAACACTCAGCCGGATGAAACTGAACGCGATCAAAGGAAGGCGGATGCTGTTGCATCCAAACCCGAATCTAAATGACACATGCTTTCGTGATCGGTGCTTTTGTATCGACAAATCGCTGTTATCAAGTTTCCACCATATACGCGTCTAGAAATCATAAACTTTCAAAATATTGCAACAGAACGGCTTTCAATAATTTGCTGAAAATAGTCATGATTCTTCGAATAAAATTTTAATTTATTAACATGACAGTCTTACGATATTTAACTAGTCAGAGTTACGTCCACACCTCTCACAAGTTAAATACGACCAACAAAGCACCACACTCCACCTGAACTTTTTTATTTTTGCTATTTTAATATTTCATTATCTTAAGTAAATGTTCGTGAGGTATTTGTGAGTTTGGATCTTTTTGGCTGTTAAAACTCTTAACTAGGATTACTGTAAATCAACGAAATTACAGGACTTTTTAGAAATCAGAAAACTTTTATGTTGCTAAATATTTTGTGAATACTATAAAAGTGTCTAATCTGTAGTGCAAAATAGCTCGTTTAAGATCTTAAATTACTGCGTGAATGATTCAGTCACAGTGATAGTTGCGTAGTGATTCTAGGACAGGTAAGAGATACTTGTCAGTAAGACGCGGAAGATGACTTAACAATTTCTGGTAAACAATAGACGAATTTCACCAAAAATTCTCGGTGTAATCGATTTAGTATTCGATTATCTCGACCGATTGCGATGCGGATGACAATTGACAACGCTAACGAAACGGAAAGAAGTTATAAATCTTGATCGCGTCGGGTCATCGGAAATGGGTTCCGAGCACGTGGATGACGCCTTTCACCAGCTTTTTTTTCTCTTTTCAATAAATCTGTCATCGATGGAGACTCTTTTTTATTTCAAAAGAAAACTGCAATTGGACACGCCACACAGGGACTTTCCATATCGATGATTTTATCATTTTGAGGATATTGGCGATGATAATGGCAATAAAACTTTGTATAGACTGATAACGGTATGTCGGTTTCTTTACGACCTGTTTGATATGTTAACATATTTACAATAGCAGTACCTGTTTGACAATTTTTTTCATCCAAACAATGTCATAGCAGCAAAATTTACTTAGGATCTATGTCAGGAGAAAAATGCTGGAAAGAAATTATTTATTATGGATTATTTCGTTCCTCATGTTTTTTTTTTAATTAATCGAGTTATCTTATGGCATGAAAACAAAATAATTGTATAATATAGAAGAATTATTCAAAAACCGTGCATATAAATACGACTTGTGTATACAGACGTTAGTACTTACAACTCACAATGATTCTACCATTACTACGCAACCACCAGAAGCTTTACCTAAAGGTTATCAACATGAGTATCGTTCAAACGTGATGCCTGTCAGGATATCAAATCATCAATCATAGGCAGATGTTGGTAATCCTGAACTTATCGTCAACGATAACAGTATGCTTTCGCAATTGCAACTTACTGTTTACCATACACTCAACTTCGATAAACGATTTCAATATTTTTGATTGCATATGTCTTCCTACCAAATCGTGTCCATTTCAAGCGATAATCCTTCCTGTGTTGTAAATTATAGTTTGCTTAGTAAACAAAGTGACAGTTGGTGGAAGTGTTTTAAGTGGGTCAGAAAAATATACTAATATTGATAATAATAAGGGACGTTCAGATAACCATCTGAAATTAAATCAATAAGATGAGAATTAAATAATAAGAGAAACAAAAAAAAATAACACCACGCCTGTATCCTCGAAGGATACTAAGCCGTTATTATTGTCTAATAATTATTTCGCTTTAATAAAATTGTGTAAGTTCAGACCCAACGAAATTAAATATTTGATTTTATTTATTTCAAACCTGCTAAATATTTCAAGTACTTACTTAAATATAGTAAAGTTCCACTTCTGCCCCTTATTCTAAATAAAGTTTAGTATCAATACTACGTAAATAATTCATCGCTTCTGATGAAATGTCATCTTATTCATTTCGTATCACCTTTTTTTCTTTTTACATTCAATTCCACCCTTCCGTTCAGTTTTTCATTCTCTTTCAATCATTACCCAAGTTCATAGTCTTGTGACGCACAATTTCCTCGACTGTCGCGCGACTATCGTTTACTTATCGCTGGTTATCGGCCCGTCTGCAACCGAAGGCACAAAGCATTGCTTTATGCAGCCTCATTCAAATGGACTCAACTTTTACAGCGAGCCGCGAGACATTTGAATTTAATAAAAGATTGTCTATTGATAAATTTAGTTTCGCTGTAACGGCATTGATGAAGAATTTGTTTTTTGCAAAACTTTGTTAATAAGTGAGAACTGACAACTAGAAAAATACAAAAGAAATTAAACAGAAAAGATACGGAGACATAAGCTCAAAAATATCCCAATTGGGGTTGTCAGAGGTACATCCATCGCAAGATGAACCGAGTGCTAACACCTCACGGAACTTTCTGTTAGACCAACGTGACAGGTCATGAGCCGTATTTCTATCTATAGTCTATAATGGTCGATCCAACTGTGTTAGCAAAAAAAAAAATGTCATTGGTGCAAGTCCGGCACTGGGGATCGAACCGGCGCTCCCGCTTGAGAAGGAAGCCTGTGAACCACATAACCACAGTGACCATACAATAATAATTGCACACAATAAAAATATTACCAAATAGTCCCATAGCAAAATAAACTAGCACCAGGAAAAGAGAGTAAACAAAAAATTTTGTAAGAATGTTACAAAACAACTGAAAATCACTTTTGTAAAAAAAAATCACGAATAAAAAATGTTACCCGAGTCCAATTCAAGCTCAATAAAAGCAACAGCCTCAACACACTCGACACATAAATCGAGCGAGTCAATACAAAACAACACTGGATTTCAGTAAGAATGGAGACAGTCGGGATCGATCTCAATCTGTCAGCCTTTCCGTGCTTCAGTCCATAAATCCAACGTTCCGTTCCACGCATGAGGCGAACGATAAATCGGAGAGTAACGCCTAATTGGGGGTCTCGATTTTCGACGAATTTGTCCACCCAGATGTTTTTATTAACAGTACCAATTATAACAACCGGTTTATTGAGTGGATTAATTGCAATTTTGTTTGGAGGGCGTTTGTACTCCTTCAAAGAGTTTTCTTTTCATGGGATTTGTCTACTTTTAAGATTATAATCACGTGAACGAGACAAATCCGGATGATTGGCTAGATTGTATACAAGTAGTCGACTTCTGATAAATACAAGTTAGTTTACTATTCTTATAAAATTGTACTTGTTTAAAACGTACGGTGATGCATTGTAATTGTAATTTCTCTTATAATATATAGAGGTCACTTTTTTTTAAATTCAAACCCATTTTGTTTCTAAATATTACTAACCGGCTTGATTTTAGCATCTATCAGTGTTTCCCTTTCATTCCCTTTACAGATTTCAAGCTTATCATTCCCACTTATTGCACAAAGACTGCACTGAATAAAAACCGGGTACCTGCCATCAGGCGGTTTAATCGCAGTTGACCACCGGTATCTGGTTGTAATTGACTCCGGCGCTGTGTGGCGGTCGTAAAGTGTCAGATACCGCGTTTCGCCGGCGCCTGCGCAGATAGTGTGAAGTTGGTCAGATAGTGCTCCTCAAGATACGTTGCTTTATGGATAGCCTTAACTGGGGGATGGGTCTGGATTTGTAGTTTAGAAGCTTAGTACAGGTACAGGTACACTTTTTAAAATGTTATACTTACTACATTATTTGCATTACCATATGTGGAAAAATACTTAGATACTATTTCACTACTATTTCATCTCTCATACTTGAAACATCAAAAACGGAATCGAACTCCAAACAAAAGTCACAAAAACACAAAGCCAAGGTCAAAGGTATCGTGCCTGGAATTCCCAGCGAATTTTCCTGGAAAACCACTAACAATGGAACATCTAACCGTTCGGGAACAACTCGACTGATGCAACAAGTTACGATTTGTAAGCTGTCAGTTGAGAGCGGCGTCGGATCATTTGTTAGACGCATCATACGCGTGGAATTAGGGGTAAAATGTCGAGCAACGGTGTAAGTGAAAACTTATCTTTTATGCTTGATTTTGTGTAAGAGTGTAGGATTTGAAAGTCAATTTCTTTTCATATTTTTTTGGGATATGGAAGGGCCGCATGTTGTCTTAGTTAATTTTTAGTATTGTTGACATCTTAAGTCAAAACCTTAACAACGCTGTGATCCTTAAGTCTACATTTACGATAAGTATCGTACAACACAAAAACCGAATATTCTTTTTTCGAAAACAAGACGATAAATATTTTGCGAACATTTTTGGACGTTCCAAATAAAATTTCGAACAGCCACTAGTAGGTATAGCAACAACTGATCCACAACATGTGTTCTAAGTACACGAGCACTAGCCACAAACCAGTATCCATTACAGCCAGCATAACACTTTAACCAAGGATAAAGCGGCCATAAATCCACGCCGCGATATCCACGAGGCCAAGTAATTATATATCGCGTTAATATCGGTAAATATCAATCAACGTCATGCGGGGAAGTTAAATTAATACCTTTATGAATCGAGTGTCGTCGGCATCAATCAGAAATTGTCGTTGATTGATAGACAGTGTCGGGGACGAAACAAAATCCAGCATCCATCATGTTATCAGAGTCATCAGCCTTGGGACGTGGATATAGATTTTTGGATTAATCGGTGAGGGGTAAACTCGGCTGAATATATCGATTAGGTGACCAAGAATGCTACCTACGTGGTCTACGGCCAAAAAAACATAAATTATCGCATATCATCAAGAGCTTGCCTTGAAAGATAGATAAAATTTGAAGAATGAAGTAGTGTAAAATATTATTTATTAATGAATAAACATTTATTTCTGAAATAAGTTTCAAATGAAAAGATACCATATTTTTTAGAATAAAAATCTAATTATTGTTTTTGCTCATCATTATGAACCAGTTAAAATAAATAAGTGAACTTAAATGGTATTCAGTGGACCAAAAGGCGATCTTATCTCGATAAGTAAAGCGCACAAAAACTTTATATCGCAAGTCAAAACAGTGCAAAAAAACCGTATAATGACGTCCTAACGACATTTGATGACTAAAAGGTTCCTTGATCTGACACCGATTGATTTATATGACGAGATTCAAACAGTACGGAGCAAAAACTTTGCAGTCACGATAAAGAAATAATTAATAATGATGCGGACATACACAAATATTAAATCAAATATTTATAGGATACGATCAAAACCAAATACGATTTAAAAGGACACTAAGATACTAGAAAAAGTTCACTATCACATCACGCTTTTGAGCAAGATTTTATAAGAAATTCAAATAGCACGTCTGAGCTATTAAAATTTCTTTAAAAAAAGTAAACCTTTAAAAATCGAAAACAAACTGCTTCGAGGGTATCGACAAATCTATCGGGGCTTGGTCCCACGACCTCGGATTAAGAGAGAATGTGTGAAAAATCCGCGACAGAATGATCGGGGCCGATGCTATCCGTATTTGTCAAATGGAAGACGTTCCAACATCATTTTCATTAGTGGCCAGACTGAGGCCATTTGTACTAATGTTTGGAGAAAGATGGGGTGTCCCGTGTAAATCCTGAAGAGGTTTTGCACCGGTTTTAGGGCTGACAGTGTCATGGGATTTGTTCGGTTTGACGGGTTGTTCTTTTTTCTCTACTTTGTTGTTTTGTATTATTACTATAGCTTAATTATTACTATGAAACTACTACCTCGCTAAGCAATTTAATATTTTTATTGTGATTTAAATTTTAACAATTCTATTCATCAATGTTAGCCACGTATGCGTCCTTATTAAATTATATAATTATTACTCAATCACTTATAACCATAAGTGTTAGTTAATGATTATCTAATAATACAAATAAATATTATTAGGTAATATTTATTCAAATTAACAAAGACATTTTAATGAAAAATCAGATGCTATCATTTCTAATGTATTTATGCGATAAATATTATTTTGTCACCAACAACGCAGCCAATCGATCGTATCTATATTTTAGAATTTGTAATTTGATAATTTGTGTTTTTAAAATACAACAGAATTATCTCTACATCAACAATAAGAAATATTGCAATTAGCATTTAATATGTCAAATCAAATCTTGATCTCCAATTCACAAATATAGGAATTTCTGGTTGAATTTAAATATTAGTTAAATATTAGCATAAGAATGAATACTTTCCTCTTGTTTTTGACTATTTAAATGGCAGTTACAACATTCTCAACCAAAGTGTAGTGTCAATCAAAGGCAATTTAAACGACTGATTTTATCTCAATGCATTATAATAAACATCCTATTTATACATATCAATGCCGGAAACAGGCTTCCGAAGATGGTCAAATAGATAGCACACGTACAAAAAACTTGATAACAACTCATAAAGAGCCAATTGATTGTTAAGATATTATTATGTAATGACCTGAAAGCATTTGTAGAACATCGGAACTACTCACATCAATTGGTATTCAGATGGTGCTGTTTTTCTGTCCACCAAACAAATTACAGAAGATATTTTAATCATTAATTGCGCCATTTTGTTGTTATTAACAGCATATGTGGTCCAGTGATTGAGCGTTGGGCTCACGATCCGGGTTCGAATCCCGGTGGGGACATATCACAAAAATCACTTTGTGCGTCCGAAAGTACACGTTAAACCATTGGTCCCGGTTACTACTTACTGATGTAAGTACGTAGTCGTTACATGAGTCATGTCAGGGGCCTGTGGCGGTTTATTAATAACCCTGACACCAGGGTTGATGGAGTTGGTAATCCACCTCACAACCTACACGATAGGAGAGAATAAGACGCCATCTTACGCAAATTAATCACTTTCCGGGTACGCAGAGTGAGATGAAGTAACAATAGCATCCTGAGAGCATTGGCAGATAAGCCAGATTGTTCTATTTGGCACTGGAATACTATCCACGAGATCTTTGAGGTATTATAATCTTGTCTGTCTATGCCTACAATAATTAACATTGCATTAGTATTGTTATGTAAGTAAGTAACTAATATTTTTATGGTCATATTTTGATGCAAATGCAATTTTATTAATTATAAAAGATGAGCTCGACCGATTACCACATATAGTCACTTATTCTGCTAAATTAAAACACAATCTAAGCCGGGAAAAAATAAATTTAATAAAATGGTTTCAACCTGATAGAAGATACCTATCTATATAGATATATATTTTTATTAAAAGTGGGTTTTCCTCAACTTTGAAGAAACATCCTTTCATGTCCTATTTTAGCCGATTAACATTAAAAGGATTAGAACTTACCATCCATCTTTATCTACATCAATATAATCTTTTAATATTTCAAATGCGACTGTATTTTTGCTTCTAAAGACAGGATTATTTTACATGATATCACTACCTATAAATCATGTAATGATTCCTATCGACTTATTTATGACAGTTACTTATGTTTTAACACTGCGCTCCTGTAGATATAATTTTGTGTAATTGTCTTTGTTTTAATTATTTTAGATAAATTATTGAAGGAAATAGGGTAGGGCAGGGGGGGGGGGGTTATAATTGGGTTATTTTTTTTAAGGAAATAGAGGAAGGGATAGACCTAGGAGAACTATTATGAAACAAAAGCGAAGGTGCAGGTCGTGTTGCAGGAGGTAAAGGTTTTGGCGGGAAGAAGAGAGGAATGGCGATTACTCCACCGACAAGAGCGCAGCTCTTAAATAAAGAGAGAGAGATAAATTAATTGAAAAATATATAAGAACATTGGCTTTTTTGAACTGTAAACTGAAACCTGATTAAATAAATGAATGATTTTTTTTTATTTTAACATGTCAATATTTGACTTTTAATATAACATACCTAACAAATACTTTATTGCATACACAGGAAATACAAAACAAAAGAGAAATAGGAAGATTACAATAGGTGGCATCGTTGCTAAGTAGCAAAATTAATTTTCATTTAAATTATTTTAAATAAAATTGACGATTAATAAACCATAGTGGAACTACAGCATTGAATACTTTATCTGATATTTTCGATGAAATTCTTATTAACACATTTTTAGGACATATATCGTGCGCTATAAATACAGAAGCCAAGTTGAAGAAATATGAGCACTGGCAATATTATTTATACATTTTTGTTGGAACAGGTGAATGTCGATAAATAAATTACTAAAAACATTCAGTTCGTATCAGGTTTTACTATCGAAATGTAGCAAATTTCATATTAAATTTATATTTATGTTCTAGGATGCACTTAGTAAATTAAAATAAAAAAGAGCTGTGCACATGACCTAATGTTGGTTTACACCCTTATCTGCCCTTACTTGTTAAGTACCATAAAGCATTCTATACCAAGCCGCAAGATATTGCTGGACGGTGAAGTCATTAGGGCTAGTAGCCTACCAATAATTTCGAAGTCCCAGCAAAATTATTTGCGAAAACCTATAATTGGCTTATTGTATAGTTATAACATAATCTATTATTTCTTTTGCTGTTGGTTTTCCGAAGAAAAAAAAAACAAAAGCAAAACATGAAAACAATAAAAGCCCTATGTAAATAACTTATTACCTCCAGGAGATGAGAGTTTTTAATAAGAAGGAGTGTATGTAATTAATGTCGTTACAATTTATTTAGCTTAATTTTTTCGCAACTGTGAGGGTCAACACCACGAAATAACGTAAATAAAAACAGTAGCCAAATCAACAAATACCAACAAAACACTAGCATTTAAAACTCCTCATAATAATTAACGCATTTTTTCACTAAACAGATGGATAACGATAAAAATGAAAGTTGCAATAAGAATGCAACCACACAAGATGGTGAAGCTATTGCTATGGTAACAGATGTAAGTACATACGACGCTATGCACCGCGCACGCGAAGTGCACGCGAGTACAGATAGCAAGCTTGTTTTACATTGCTATTCACTTCACATGAGTTATATTCAAAATACCTATGCTACAGTTCAGAAGCAATCATAACACAAGTCGCAGTTACTTATGGTAATATAGATATTTATGATGAACAGGGAATCTAAAAACCATTTGAAGCAATTCATTTAAAAAGCAATAAATATTGCAATTTGACATTTGCGCAATCAAAAGTAAGTACTCAATGTAAACAAAATGTCAAATAGCAATATTACTTTTTTTAGATGAATTGCTTCTATGTGGCCTTTTTACCCCCGTGTATGGTGACAGGCGATCACATTGAAACTGTTCACAAATGACATTTTGAGAACATTGATTCTGGTCTTGGATAAGTAACAGACATTTGCGTAGGGATATCGTTATAACGAGTATGTACCTGTAATGGGCATATATATGTACGTCTGCCAACAATGGTTGCAATTTTTTTATTCATTATGTTTCACCTCACGTAAGATTGCACATATCTGAGTGAGCTCAATGATTGATTTAATGAAGATTTTGGCCAAATCCATCAGGGTTCCTGTTGCTGACTCTACACTTGATCCAATTCATGGAGTACCTGCTCTAACGCCGACCATGGGGCGGAGTTAGCCGATGCGTTTTGACCAATGACTCGGCTCCGCTCAGGCAAAACTAATTATACTGATTTATGCCCCCATTGTTCATTGTTGTATGTCTTTCTCTTACTCAGTATACTTTGTACGAACCATATATGTGGACTGATGCATCGAATGCGAATGTTTTTTTCGATTGCGATCGACGTGAGGTATAATTAGTGTGGAATCGTTGTTTTGGGGTGTGGGGAGATTGGAATTTTGATTGCAGTTTGGGAATTAAGAATTTATTATGTTCCATTTCTGCGATTGAGCCTTGGAACTTTTTTAAACAAATACTAGGTGAAGTCACTACGTGGCTGCGAAAGCATCAAACTTACTCTTTTAGCGTTCTTTTTATATGTATAAATGTAAAATATGTGACAATTGTTAGTAATATTTGTAACCTATTTAATTCAGAAGTCAGAAAATTAATGGAAAGAGTAACAAAATCAAGTTACTTGCAGATAAAGTTCACCTACTTTTCAAAAACTTCGCTAACAAAAGCGAAGAGGCGACAGCGCAACAAACAGTTACAAAGAGAAGACTTCCCATTCCATTCGAGTCAGAGCTACGCTGTCACTCCCATTGTATATCAATATTTATTAAATATATTCCAAGTTGGAAAAACAAAGCAGCAAATCAGCGCGTCCGGCACCGCAGCTGCGCGCGTCGCATTCACCTGTCGCTCGGGCAGCGCGCGCGCACGTGGGCGGAGCTACGTTCGAATTCGGAATGCGACGTTTTCGCGCTTTTTTCCATTTGTCCCGTCAACGTTCGGAATTCGGGTGCGATATTTTCTTCGGTCGGAATCCGAAGGCTGTAACGCGAGTTGAGATATTTATTTCTTCTTAGTTGCTGCTTTGAGATTTATGTAGTTTTTGTATTGGATTTATTGGGAAGGTTTGAAGCAGGTAGTGCACCGTTTAGGTCCTATATCTTGGAACGTTTGATTTAGGTAGATTATTAAGGTTTCAAAGATTATCCTTTTTACGCTTCATTTTTTAAATAAGATTTTTCCGAAAGCCATTTTAAGTTTTGTAGTCTGCTACAAAAAGATACTCAATATGAAGCAGACCTTACCTTGCACAGTTGACTCTTAAATTAGCAGTCAAAGTGACATGTTTGGCCACACTTCGCATATTACCAACATGGTTTAGAGTCATTTGCAAGTCAAGAGCTGCCTGCTTAAGGCAACGCCAACACTTCGTATTGAGCGTTTATTTTTTACAACGTGTGAATTATGCAGCTGCACTGTCGCCTTTTGAAAATGAATTTATTTTGCAATTCAATCAACCTAACAAGCCACGTCAATGCACAATAAAAGAATTTGCAACAAAGAAAAGGAAAGTTGGAATCCTTTTAAGGCCACGTATTATCATTCAAATGATTCTTTTTATAACTTGATATAAAGTTAGGATGTCGCTAGTAATCTTCAAATCTATCACCCGAAATTGTGTTAAAGCAGAAAAAAGAACGCGTGAACAAAACTCACTGCCTTTACCATCGGATAAACAAACCCCGTTTAAAAATATCCTTATCGCCAAATCTTCCATCTAGGTGTTGGCACACCAATTCTTCACGAGATACCATCTTCTGTCAAAAAATTCTTCCTTAACACATAAATTGTGACCAATCGCGTGTTGCTGACGATAAGAGAACTGGGTCAGGTGGCCTAAACCGAGGGCTATCAGTCAAAAGGTAAACAACAGTAATACGTAAATCTGAAGCTATGCCTGAGTGCCTCTGGCTTCCGTCGACGAACGTAAGATTGATCGATGACTCGCAATTATGAAAAATGATTCGTTCAGCGTGGTGCGTTTAGTGGACGCCAGCGAACTATATTATCAGATGGATTATAAAGGCTAAATTGATTCAATTCGTCTAAAAAAGAAATATTAATATTTGACATTGGCGCATATAGAAATAAGTGCGCGATGTAAACAAATGTCAACCTTCAATATTGATTTTTAGATGAAATCAATGTGGCCTTTTTAACTACCCAGAAATCATGCAGTAAATGAACGGATTTATTTTCGAGCATCTAGCTACGATTTTCGAATATCATGTGAAATAGTAAATAGTTTCACAAATTTTGGGACTTGTGGGTTTTTAGGGTTGCAGGTAGTTTGTTTTCTTTATAAAAAATATTTATTTATCAATACTAAATAGACACCAGTCGAACAAGTAACCGCTTTTGCCTAACACTTACGTCAACCCCTATGACCGTGACTTCATAGTGGATAATATTAGCCCAGCTTTTGAATATAAGTGCCACTATTACCTGCCGTTTACTATCGTTCCATTTTACCGTAATAAGCTACTTGCTATTGAAGAAGATTGGTGACAGCCTGAGGAAACATTTTGTAGGGAAATTGAATTGCGTTTACTTTTGACAGACTTTTGGAAAACTGCAGAATATTAAATGAATAGCCGTGGTAGCCGAGTTGGAAGAAGGCTTGACTGTCACGGTGAGGTCGCAGGTTCGAATTCTAGCGCGGGCCTAAACCATCGATTATGTTATCGAATCCATGTTTAGATCATTAATAATTATCACGTGCTCAGCGATAAAGGAAAACATTGTGATGAAACTCACATTCCCAAGAAATGTGTTTTGGCGAAATATGTACTAACCTATCAAATGTTCGGGTTAGGTAAGCGGACCCTGTGAGAAACGGGATGACGCTAGTAAAGAGATGCATGGAAAATGTTAAGGACTAAGTATTATGTTTATTTAAGTTTGTGCTAAGGATTAATTAAGCAAGGCATTTGGAAATATACTAAAGGACAACTAATAAGACAATAAAACTGGTAGTTTTCTGAAGATTGATAACGATGATTGATTAAGTTTGAGATTTAGATAGGATCTGAAATATCATAAGGTATGCCTTTAGAAAAGCCAATTTAACGGCCTCGGAAGGTATTGCTATACAAGATGGGATTTTGACTGACTCTGAACCTAATGCATAAAAGGGTGATTTACAGGATATTATAATATCTAAAAAAATATACCTTAAATAGTGAAAACCAAGACATCGTTCTTGTATCGTGTGGGTTGCAGGTGGATTACCAACCCTATTTAAGCTGCCAGAGGCCCCTGACATGGACTTCTTACTTACATCGGTAAATAGTGATCGGTACCAACGGATTTCAACACACACACAGGTGTAACAAATAAAAGAGAAGGTGCAGGTCGTGTCGTATCGGGAGGTGAAGGTTTTGGCGGGAAGAAGAGAGGAATGGCGGTTACTCCACCGACAAGAGCAGCTCTTAAATAGAGAGAGAGAGACCAACGGATTAACGTATTTTCCAAAGCACGGATCATGTTACTTTCGGACAATCAGGTAATCAGTCAGGTCAGGGTTGTGATGCTCTATCTAACCAAATTAGGGATCACAAAGTGATTTTTGTGATATGTGGCCACCGGGCTTTGAACCCAGGACCGCGATCGTGAGCCCAAGGCTCAAACAACTGGACCACTGAGGCCGTCGATAACACCTTGAGACCAGGGTTGATGAGTTTGGTCATCGATCGGAACTCACATGAGAGAAGAAGTGAAGACCATATTTTTACATTCTCAATACAACTTGTGTATAAAGCAGGAATCCTAGAACAGCACTAGATAATGTCACATCTACAAACGAAAAGCTTGACAAAGCAAGTGTGATCCAATAGATATTTTAGCACCGATCACTGACATAATATAAGGAAGTACGTGACAAACCAACGCGACTCTAGACAACTATTTTTAATTCGGTCCTGATAAAAATAGACATCCCTTTGTCCGACTTTAATAGTGTCGAGTTTCGTAATAGAAACCCAAACTTGTTTATCATTCTGCTTCCGTTTATTTTTGTTAACAGTTTAAGAATGCGTGTTTTATTGTTATTTTTGTAGTTTGATAGTCTTATAATTTCACTAGTAGCTTTATTCGCATGTTTATTGATGGAATCCCACATTAGAAGATACGCTACATACCTAAGACACAAGTGCTCTAATGACAGAGATGAAAATAGTCACCGTGGTTGAATTTGGCCGTGAGAACATCAGCATCATCATCCCCTAGAAACTTTGGTACTTTGAATAACCTTTCTATAATGAGCATTCTTCATATTACCAGACACAGGCCTTCATTTATTTACCAGAGAGGTTTTGAGATATACTTCACCAATCTGCTCTTTTGCAGGTTGTTGTTGGTTGTTTTGGGGTTGTTGTATAGTTAAGGTGACAGTAAGGTGACAGCAACTCAAATTGAAATAATCACTATCTCTGAACAGAGAAGGTTGATTCTTGTTTTGTTAATTTGAATAATTCAGATGCCATCCAGTGACATTACGCGCCGAATTCTGAAGAATCAGTAAATGACGTCATCAGATTTTTTTTAAAAAACAAATTAAAGATCGACCTTATCGGAACGTAGGATGCGGAAGACTTTCGGTCTAGTTTCAGCTTCACAAAGTATTACTTCACACAAGTCTAGAGTTTTCCTTAGATTTAAGCTAGAAAGTTGCATCAAGAGGTAAAACGTTTCTGATATGACTCACCTTCTTGATAGCTCCGAGCATCGATTCTGTTCAGATTTCTAAATAAATTCTTTAAGGTGCTGACTAATAAACTTAAATCAACCATTTTATGGCAATCGTTTTATTATAACTTAAATGTAGATTCTGATTTTTATCTTAGCAAAATACTTAAACAACATAATTCATGTGCGTCAGATGATCATCGACAGAGATTGTAAACTCCACCCAGTAGGTATAGCATTACTGTTTGTTGATGAAAAAAAAAACATAAAAAGAACCGCTTTAACCGAAATTATAGGAGAGTTGAAATACGGAGTATAATCCAGAATATGTATGAGTGAAATATAAAATATTCGCTGAGCGGTCAGGGCGTCCAATTTCGGATTCGATCTCATTACCATAACGCGAGTGCGCTGGAATATTCGTGGTGCACTGTCCAAGACTAAGACACATTGACGCGAAGGATGGTCAACAACAACATGCTTCTTTTCAGTCATTATTGTTAATTACAAAAAATAAAATTAAAGAAGAAATAGTTACTCTGGAAGATAATGTATTTTAGAATGCAAGACATAACGAAGAAATTAACGAAGGGAACTTTAGGCTAGGTGACATGAGTGGTAAACTAGTTATAGTACATTTATCTGTTAAAGAATCTAATTCCACAATTGAAATATAGGTAAGTATTCTTCCACTATCTTCTAAAAAGAAATATACATTCACCTTCCTTCGTATACACTAAAAGAACCTAAGACTTAACTTTTGAAACTAACTTGACTCCAACTACTTATAAACTATACCAGAGAATAGCGGTTCTCACAATACAATACGAATAGCATTTTAAGTGCGTGTCAATTTGAGCGATTTATAATATATTTGTAGCGTTTATTAGATTTTATTCGTCGACCACCCGGCCCGTATGTCTGGGAAGCTTCACGTCTCCTACTTTATAGTATTTAGATGCACATTAAGAGTCATCTTTAAGTCGAGAATGTCCGATCGAGTTGCATTACCATACGGTTGTGAACCCTTCAGACATACCTAGCCTTTGTGGTGATATGCAGTTGAGATTAGACCTTTGGCGCTTTCGCAGATACTGCTCTCATTACCATACTGCAAGAACGCTGACTCGCAGATTTTGTGCCCCGATCTCTAGGGTTCATGGTGAAAGAATTTAATTTTGTTGTTGACAATGTTGAGTTCGGAGTTGAGATTAGATGTGCTCAGAGAAATGAAGTTTTTAAATAAAGAAACGACGGTGAAGAAGAGAGGACTATTCTAGAAATTGATCGTGAAGAGTGCGACTAGGTGTAAGTTGATCTAATAATGTCATCTCTTTCAGGATCATCAAAGTCAAACTCAATTATGATAAGTATAAAGTAAATGGTGGCACAGAACGCACACATAGAGATGTACTCGTAATTATAAATAAGTGCTAAGCGAAAACAAAAGGCATGGAGCGAGGGAGGGTTAATGTGTAAGAATGCACCGATTCGAGCTAGCGCGCGACGGGACCGCATTTTATCGGCGACTAATGATCTCCAACGCTGCGGCCGTAATGAGAGAGCCGGCGACCGCTCGCCTTCACCGCCAATAAAATATTTATGAAACCGTCCTCGCCCGTAATGGAACGCGTCAAGAAAAGTCCCCCTCCATTATCGTTCGAGAAAATTAGAGATTATATTCACGTATAAAAGGAAAAGGACAATAGCCGATCGCATGTCGCGCACGCAGAATGCGACTCGTTAAGTCGCTCCGCGAATTTAAGAGACAGCTTCTAAATATCCAGTGGCAGCGTGCGTTCGCAGATCTGTATCGCAGCGGACAATACCGCGGCCGAACGTCACGACGGTAGCAGAAATATGGACGCGCCCGCATACCTGCTTGTTTTATGTTAATGCACGGCATAAACGGCTAGAGCGGCGAAAATATCGCAGACGGCCCGTGATGGAATACCCGATACCGGCCGCGATTCCTACACACGATCGCCTCAATTACGGGCTAACGCTATTGTGCAGGACATGAGGAAGTGAAATAATTAACGTAAATTCGTCGCAGTAGCGACGTCGCCCTCGCGTTCCGAGCGACGCTATCGACGCTGTCGATCTGCCGCGGGCGAAATTCCGAAACCTAATAAGTCCGGCCGAGTCTCATTTGTGTAAGGAGTCGGACGAAAAAAACGAACAATACGGAGGCGCCCGATAAAGGAGACGGCCCAATAATTTAGGGTCATTGTTTCGCCTGTTAATTTATGGAGTGCGGGCAGACGATTGATTTGTAGGTTTAGGAGGGGATTCTTCGGAAAGAGTGTCGGGATAAGCACTTTTAAATCCGCCACGGTCGGAGTGGATTACCGCGAGTCGGGCCGTCCGTCTCGGGAGACGCCGCGTCAACGCATCCAGGAAAACTCAATTTATTCTCGGTGGCTCGTCCCGATATACATACAATGCTTGGCGGCATTTAAATGCGCGATAGGATTGGCCGGTGGACCCTGGGCGGGGTACCGCGCCATATACGCGTTCGTCGTGATGCACATATTAAGTTAGGCGTTCTCTACATGGGATGCGGTCGGATGCCGAGAAATTACGAGATAGGCAACGATGATGTCTGCGCGATCGTGAGTGTCCCTCCGGTAGTGCATAGTGCACAATGGCTGGCTCCGAGAAAATTATTAATGCCCGTGGGCACTAGTGTTACATTAAATTGCGGGTGGCGGCGTGGTACCATTAAATTATCGGATACACGGATGTCCTCCTACAACAGTCGCTTGTAATTCACGTAGTGCCGACAGCGTGGAATAATTTCGTGTGTTTAACGTCGGTTTTGGAGCTGGAATACGAGTAAAAAGGACAGGTCACTTTAGCGACCACTCTCGCCACTGGCTTAGAGGCCGAGAATATAACTAGACAGCACAGCATTATTTATGTTTACTTAACGCCAGTGATTACTCCATTAGGTACATTTAGTTTTGACTACTCATGAAGTTGATTTTGTTACACAAATACTATTACAGTACAGTGCTTTTATTTTCTCGATGTCCTCCGGTAATCATCGCATTTCCGAATATTTGCGGCTTGTTGTTTTGTTTTGATCCCCACTCGAACAAAACAATAAAGTAGTTAATTTCAAATTTAAATTTTGGTACACGATAAATCTGATAATTGATGAACATGGAAATTAGCATCCGTTTGTGTTCGAAAATGCGATGATTGCCGAGGGACATTAAAAAAATAGATTGCATTGTATAGGTATAAATTTTATCTTTCTTTAACAAGGAGTATCTATGCAGACAAAGTCAATCCAAACTTCAGACACTAGAGGTGTTCTTCGAGAAAAGTCAGTAGTGTGAATCAGTTCGCATAAACGTGACTATTCTATCGGATCCATAGTCACCACACGTCTTCCTCAGGTATCAGATGTCTCCCGCACATTAATTGGAACGACTGCCGATTCCTCGGAGATTTCTCGCTCGCACAGCTTCTATAAATGGCGAGAAGCTTTATGGTATCGCGTAGTGCGTTGTTGCCGTCAACTCTGCGCCCGCGCCGCCTTGTAATTGGTCGACCGCCGGTTGACATTTACACGCGAGCAAGATGGCCGCCGATGCGATATGCGGACGAATAATTGACAAATAGCTACTTTGCAACGAACGAATAATTGGAACCCAAGGATCGCATGCGGCGTTACTATAAACTCTAGCTTGCTAATAAGCCCGAAGAAACACGACTTTGGAGAAAGAAAAATTATAATGTTGACTTTAATTGCATTTACATGCAACTGTTTCACATAAAAAAATGCGTCGCGTTGTTGGTTTTTTAAAGCTATGACTTCCGTTCATGTAAATGACTGATTCCGATAACGACTAAGAAATTAAACAAAAGTGATGAACAATAAGTTGGTTATTGTTCAATAGATTATAAGCTTATTCAAATAATCATAAAAACATCCCTTAACACCCAGCAATTTATTTATTAAATATTAAATTTAAAACGACTTTAAAAAGAGATATTCTCAATTCAAATCGTAGGTACCTATATCGATACGTTTGTAGGTACTTTTGTATCCCGTTCAGAGAGGGGTTTAAAATAATTTCGCAACTCTCTTAAACATTTACAATATATGATTTTTAATAGATATTTCTATAAGTTTTGTAAAATATCGGAAGCTACAGATCGTGAGGCCCGAAACTTAAACATGTATTGTTTATAGTCGTTGCTTGCTAAAGCGCGGACCACACGAGTGCCTGGCGTGGCGACTCTGTCACCGATGATTGATCGATCGATTGTCTGCAGAGTGAATCCATCATAAGTCGCCGGACTGTCGCCGACTAGTCGCCGATGACGTCTTGATCGATCAAACCCTTTTAACGGATGAGGAAGTTACTGCTTTTTGTTTGCTTTTCCAAGGTGCGTTGGATAAGTGGGTCGACAAAAAGTTTCTGAGGGGTAGAAGTGACGAAGATAGGAATGACTTTTCACACCTTTGGTTTTTTGCCAATAAGAATATCGAGTCGATACGACTCCTATTTTTTTTAAGTTTTGGCGCCAACGACAAGGCAAAAATTGATTGATTATGTAAGAAATTTTAAGATAATTCAGATTGTGCACACAATACCGGTAAAAGAAAAACGTTAAAGACTGGTAAAATCTATAGCATATCTGTAAGTTTTTACAGAATTAGATTAACTGAAAACGTTATAACAGATTCTGTCAATATAAAAAAAGGTCTTGACAGACAGATGGCCAAAAAAGTGTTCCTTTAAGAGTCCCATTTTTCCGTTTGAGGTATGGAACCTTAAAAAGTTAAAAAAAAGACAACAAGTTACTTATGCCAAGTTCGAATTTTCTTAAATGATTTCCAATTTTTAGACTTAGGTACACCAATCATTTCACAAAATAACATGATTACTTTACTAGTGGATACCGATAAGTAATATTAATTAGGGGAATGATGGATACATCAGTGTCACAAGGATGGCAATGATTGATGGTTGATCAATAATTTTAGGACCCGAAGCCAACTGTCAACAAAAATATCAAAAAACTTTTGGGTATCTCCATTCGATGACATAATCACGAACGGAAATTGATGAGCGACTCTTCAACGACGTCAATGAAATGCTGGATAACGCAAGTGTCTGTGTAATTAATTAATTATGTTCACCCTACTCCCTTTCAAAGTGGGCAGAGAAACCTGCCGTGATGCAAACAAATATGTAGATAGTATAATAATTTATAATTAATTTCATTAGGAACCAAACGTTTTGCTTATGAAGTTCTCGTGATTTACAGAAACTGTCTTAAAACCGAAATTAATTTAATTTTTCCAATAAATTTGCATCCAGACACCATAAATAACCGATCAATGTGGACAAAATCAAAGTGAAAATTCAAGAGATAACCTTTACCGTTTATTTATGCTAATTAAAATGTTCTGATATCCAAAATCAGTTCATAATGTCAACGTCGTTAAATGTCACCATAATCATAAGTTCTGCGGCGATCACTGTGAGTAGGGTGTCCATAATAAACCTGCCAGCCGGCGGACACTCAGATACCTACACAGCACTTATCAGAGGACGTTATGTCCTCAATTTTACGACAACCCCGCTCGCTGCGCACACGCATAAATTGCAACAAATGTCAGGACTCTGGAGGAAAGATTTCGCTTTGCGGATCAAGAAAATTGTATCAATTCTCCGATAATGTTATTGTCCAGATAAGATACTTTTAAGACTTGACATGCACCGGTTTGAAGCTAAAATTTATACTAACGCTGCTCGCGTTCAGTTTGATTACTTCGAAATGGTACACTTAAATTGTAAATTACGATTCAAAATCTGCATAAAAATTACAAATTCTTTAAAATTAAGCTGATAAAATACTGGTATGGCTGGAGAGATACGGTGAGTGACAAAACTAACTTATTAAGCTCGTATTTCACTTAACCTGCAAGGTTTCGGACGTTTATAAAATGTTAGATTGTACCATTAAAAATGTTACGTCCTTACCCAGGACGATATACAGACATTCTTTTGCTATAGGTATTATACAAAAATATAACATAATAATCCTCAACATGACAATAGATTAGATTAGATTCATTTATTTCACATTTAGTTATACAACACATTTTAGACACAATATAAAACGGTAACAACATAAATATGATCGTCGAAAATGATAATAAAAGAATGTCAACAAAGAAGATAATAAATTAAATCAAAATGTCAAAAGATAATAAATCAATTACAATGTCATGGCTAATAATAATTATAAATTAATTATGTATAAAATAAAATTACATTCAAGTAATTACAATAAAATACAATGTCAATTTTTAATAAAATCGTCCACAGAATATAGCTCCATATCCAACAAAAGGTTTTTTAGACGGTGACCGAATGATACGTCACATACCTCATTTTTTATACTAGTGGGTAGTTGCTCATATAACGTCGGACCGATAACGCGCTATTTATAAGGAGATATTGGATGCTAAAAACCGAATACTGTCTACATTATCGTGCTATGAAGAATTCCTTTGCACCTTCTGTCTTTGCAGTAGGGATACCAAGTCTTTCATAATGACAATTAGACGCAGAAGCAGTATAAAAGTAAAATAACCAGTGTAAAACCGGTTGGTGCTAGCAAATTCCGATCCCTGTAATTCTAATTAGGCAATTCGAGTTGCAGTGGGCACTAATAGCGGGCGTCCCGCGCTATAAAGCAGTGCAATCAGATCTTGTGAACACGCGGACACGGTGTCCGGGACATTGTCTTTAGACATGCGATGCTTTGTCACCCTAGCGCGCTGAGTGTCAAACCCACGCTCGAGTTACCGGGTGTAGTGCAGTTTATTAGTTAGTTTTACCCTGTTTTGATTGGTTTTGAGTCACAATAAAGTCCTAATTTATTGTATTATCTATTGGTTAGCATAGTATGGGGTATTCTCTACATGGACCAGGTCAAAAAAGGCAAAGTAAATTGTTATATATTTTTATAATTTGGATATTTTGTTAAAAACTAAAGGACTCACATAACTCAACACATTATGCCACTACTTTTCTACATGCAGGCGCACTTACTTTTATCCGAGTATGCGCAAATGTCAAATTGCAATATTGCTTTATAGATGAATTGCTTCGATATGGATTGTTTAACTGTCCTTGTCTCTATAAATGCACTGACAGAAATACTTATTAACTGAATTAACTAAAAAAACTTCTCATGTCAATAAAATCAATATTAAAAAGTTTTCTGTAATCAGCCTTTATAATATCAAAACTCCATCGCGCATTATCATTATCACCGAAAATTAATCAACACAAATAATTTAATCGATCAAAAAAACCTTTTTCGAAAAACCCCTTGAACATGGAGGTAATAAATTGAATGAAACAGCCTTCGAAGGAGGCTACAACGATCGCCACTCTGTCCTTATTGATGGAAACATTTCATATGTCGTTTAGATAGTGCATTGGCAGTGACGCATTATTATTGTGCCAGTTGAGAGCGCATGCGCGGAGGAGGCGGCATTTTAAGCTATACTTCAAGGTGTAATAACATTAATTTTAAGGGAAAACGTTTGGTTGCATAGTATTTTTTGGGAGAAAATCTTCTTCTTAAAATCGATTTGATAGTTTTTGCTTACCAATTTATTTAATGTTCATCGAATTTATACTATAGGTATGTAGGTACTTATTTTATTTATTGTGTTGTTTTTAATTATTTGGCTTTAATGCATTTTTTCTTATCTTTCGATAAGTAATATTTACAATATAAACAGAAAGGAAATACCATGTAAAAACTTATTACCTACATTTTGAAAATTTTACTTGTAAGATATGTACTTACTTACTAAGGAACGAATTACCTATTTAAAAATTAATATCTATCTATTCCACCGTGCCTTCTCCAACTTTTCTTCGCTCTATGTCAATTCCTTGATGCCATTCATAACTCTCGACCGTTCTACAGCTATCCTTGTCTTCCTATAAGAGGATCATATTCACTATCTCCCTCTACACATTCTTACCAGCAATAATACGTTAGGAGATACGCTATCACAAATTACTGTTATTGGTGGAAATATGCAATATTTGTGAAATCTCCATTAGAAATGGCGGGTACTAGACACTGATTGTCCAATATTTATGCTTAGATACGTGTAAAGGCCATTAGCTGGTTTAAATAACATATTTTCTTTCTCACTGTATGGGTCAAACTTTGTAAGTGTACAATACAACGATTGAACTGTTAAAAACAGTCCCACGTTTTTTTCTAATTTGTATTTTTATTTGACGTGACTTATTGTAGATTTGCTGTAGTTGGCCTTAACTACTTGGCCGGACAAATGGGGAGCGCTGAGGGCTCTCACCCGGTACAAAATTTAAGACAACAGGCCTAAGGGTGCCCAGGGCGTCGTCTGAGAGGAAGAATATTTGAAAGAATGAATCGACCCTAGTGGGTCGATAACGATAAGCGCTGAATGAGGGAAACCACGCCGACGGGGTCGGTATCAAGAGTCCCTCGATAATCATCGCATTTCCGAATACGAACATCATCAATTATATTAGATTTATCGTGTATCAGAATTTGAATTCAGAACTGAGCACTTTATTGTTTTGTTCACGCCAATAAAGTACATAGTTCCGAATTCAAATTCTGATACAGGATATTTTGAAATAATGACATCAACCCGAGACAACCGTACTGTTAGTTTACTAGAAGGCTCTACCTTAAAAATATTATACTTTAGACGTGTCTGTCTGTGTGTGTTCCTTGACGTCACGACAACAAAGTACATCAAAATGCGATCAGTTAAAAGTCCAAGAACGCACTATACAGGGTGTTAGTGACGTCGTAACGAAAACTTTGAGGGATGATTGAGACCATGATTCTGAGATGATATGAAGTGGAATTTTCCGTCGCAAAAGTATGGAACAGAAAATAGTAAAAAGAAAAACAAAAATTTTCATGAATTTTCCGACTGAAAATTCCACTTGATATCAACTCAGAATCATGATCTGAATCATCCCCCTCAGTATTCGTTACGGTGTCACTAACACCCATAGCTACTTGTATGGGTACAGTATGTACTTGTGCGGGGTGTAAGTGACATCGTAACGAATACTGAGGGGGATGAAACAGCTGATTATTCTGAGTTAATATCAAGTGGAATTTTTCATCGCAAAAGTATAGAATTGAAAATAATTTTAAAAAACTAAAAAAAATCATGAATTTTGCGACGGAAAATTCCACTTGATATCAACTCAGAATCATGGTCTGAATCATCCCCCTCAGTATTCGTTACGATATCACTAACATCCTGTATATTCCGTAGAACTGGGGGGGTTAAAATGGCCACATCGAAGCAATTCATCTGAGAAAGCAATATTGCTATTTGACATTTGTTTGTATTGCGCACTTACTTTTACATGCGCAAATCTCAAATTGCAATATTGCTTTCTCAGATGAATTGCTTCGATATGGCCATTTTACCACTCTGTTTACACACTGCAGTGTTATCGCGATGTGTCGATAATAGATAATTTATCTACTTATAGATACGTATAGTATCAAGCAGTATGTGATTCAAATCGCATAAATATGATAATAACCTATTTGTGTTGACAAAGTGGTAAATAATGTAAAAGCGAATATTTTCGTATGTAAGGTAGATAAGTATTGTCATTCAAATATTTATTACTTATTTATTAAATTTGCATAAACCTACACCTACAAATAAAGAAAAACTATAGTCAAATTTAGACCACCATCACCGATTGAACCCAAAGAAAAAGAGACAGGATCAACATTTAAAAAAATCCAAACACACTTCCCTAAATGTACTTAAGCTATCCTAACACCAGCGCAGAGGCAATGACTAAACCCCACCTATCCCTGTCACACTTTTACCTTTATAGGAAGATAAAAGAGGAGTTCTAGATTTCCATCTAGTCCTTAACAGGTTCTAGTACAAGATACACTGTACAAACATTTTCTAGTATGTCTACAATTCTAGATAGTGTGCCTTATGTGCTGAGCCCACTTTCAGACATTTTGCGTAAATTGTTGGCAGTTTCTACTAACGGTTAACGGTCTCCGTGGTCAAGTGGTTGAGCGTTAGGCTCACGATCCGGAGGTCCCAGGTTCGAATCCCGGCGGGGAAATATCACAAAAAATACTGTGATCCCTAGTTTGGTTAGGACACAACAGGCTGATTACCTGATTGTCCGAAAGTAAGATGATGCTTGCTTCGGACAGCTGCTGATGTAAGTAAGTAGTCGTTACATGAGTCGTATCAGGGGCATTTGGCGGCTCAATAGTAACCCTGCCACCAGGGTTGATGAGGTCGGTACTCCACTTCACAACCAATACGAGAGAAGAAGAAGAAGACTTAGCTATATCCTAGAAGTCACTGGTTATTAGCCTGGTATATTGGTGTGATAGCAATAAATTGCTTACTTTGATCCTAATAGGTTGAGTTAGGTTTATATTAGTTGGTTTTATACGAATAATGTATAAGATCATAAATTAATCTACAAGTAAAAAATATATATCTGGGATCGGATTGACAGGTCCCTTATGTAAATCCCATACATTTTTATCACTGTCTCTCTCTGTGTTGAAGTTGCAAACAATTATGACATGCCTAGGCATAGATAGATAGATAGATAAAATACTTTATTGAGCACAATGGACACAAAATACAGAGATAAGGACAGCATATACAGAAAAGCACAACAGGCGGCCTTATTGCTCATGCAGCAATTTCTTCCAGGCAACCTTTGGGTACAGGAAAATTTTGTACAAGTATAAGAATAGCGGGTTAGTGCATTCTAACAAAATAAATAATTAAAAGAACAACCTACATAAAATAAGTACATTTAACTACATATTTATATTATACATAAATATATAAAATTATTATATATATATATATATATATAATATATATATATATATAATCTACTATATAATCTATATATATATATATATATATATATATATATATATATATATATATATATATATATATATATATATATATATATATATATATATATATATATATATGACTATTATACATAACTAAACAACCATACCATACCTATTTCTTATCACCAAGTAGGTAGGTATCTATGGCGATTACATACAACTCCAAATACCACATTTTATCGACATCGAAAGGTGAGCCCATAACATTAATTATCAAAACGTAACAAAATACTCAACAAGCCATAACTTTGTAACAATGAAAATTAATCTTTTAACTTACGTTGAAGCGACAATAAAACGCCGTATATAAAAATCACTGGACACCATTAAAAAGACAAACTATATCCGATTTCTGATCGTAAAAGAACAATAAAAGTCTTTTGACAGCTTTTAATGCCACTTAAAAGATGCTGTAAAAAGTATGCGGATGCGGAAACCTAAATGGACAATATTTAAGAATATATTAATGTGTAATATTGAATATTCATAAATATTTTCTAATATTAATTTGGTGCTGTTACAACATCAAGATTTATTGGAAATTAATTTAAGATTATAATGTTGTAGGGAAATTCGTTAAGAACCCTGCAATAAGGCATGAATTTTAAATATTTATTACCTATAGATTATTTTATAGCTGAAATATATTGTTCATTAGGACATTGAACATTAATGACATAGTTCATAACACCTCTGTTCATATTTACAAGAAGATTAGCCAAGTTGCAAAAAATGACAGTGACAGTGACAAAAATGTATGGGGTTGACATACGGTGACATGTCAATCCCATACATTTTTATCCATGTCACTGTAGTTTTTCGTAATCGTTTGCGACTTGGCTAAGGGTCCTGTAGTATAAATAAGTCTAAATAATCTCAACAATACACAACGCGACATAAAGACATCATCTTCTTCCTGTATCAAACAAAAAATCTTCAACCACTTTATCAACATCCCACTTCATAAACTATAAAAAAGAACACGAATTTAGTTAATTGAAACGGAAGCCGCCACTAAAACGAGCACCGTTCAATCAAATTTTACTAAAAATGAAAAACTTTGGCGCCACAGACAAAAAGTCTTTCATCTCAAAATGATGAATTTAAGAAAAAAAACGAGGTTGTTTAAAAAAAGATGGCGGGACGAAAGGGCGCGAAGGTACGTCAGATGATAATATATCAATCAGGTGATGAAGGATAGATGTTGTAATACATTTTTGTAAGCTAAAGCTAGAAAAAAGGATTAATTTTGAAATCTATTAAAATATCTACACAATGATTTTATATAAAGCCTTACTTAGGTTGGGACAGCCTATGTTGAAGGATATGTGTACAATAAAATATCGTATCGTACCTATTTTAATTATCTATATTAAAATGCCGATACGATAAGTAAGTTATCATTATCATAATTTGCAGCTCTGGTTACTCCGATAGGGGTTTCGAGCGTGAGTTACGCCTTGTATTCTAATATCAAGGTTTAACACGAAAAGATATTTTTTATAAATTACATTTGATTCACATCACCGTTTATTCTTATCAGAAACCTATTAGCAAAACTTTTGAGTAACTCCCCCAAAAACCGTCTTGCAAACGTTCAAAAATCAGTATCCAGTCGACAAACTTCGGACTTCCCAAACAGAATCACCATGTATAACGAACACTTAAAAATGGCGAGAGTCGTGCCAAGTCTTCTAATTGATAATTAGTATTCCAACGACGACCAATGTCCGAGCTTAAGCCTACGTGCCCCCCTGGGGGTCAGAGGGGGCCTAGAGGGGGTCAAGAGGGGGTCACAAGGGGGTCACTGCTGCATCAGCACGTTCAAGACTAAGACGACGTCTATTGACACAAGACCCATTGGGAGAGACGTGATTTGTCTGAGTGATTCAGGGTTATTATCGCGGAGAATATAAGTACGTATGAGTGACTAGCTCATATGTGATTCTGTTGTTGTGAAGACGGGAAGATAGTTGGTTTTGGTGATTTGGCTTGTGCGAAAGTTTTGTTATTGTACACGAGTGCAATTTTCCTTGTATAATTTAAAAGTTCCGAAAATTAACAAAGCGATAGTTTATATCCTCAAAAGGGTAGAAAAAAAACCTGAAGTAAATAAACAATAAGTCCTGAATAAAAAGTGTGATGTACGGAGTTGGGTGAATTAAAAATTCAGGTGCAAACTAGAAGTATTAATTATTTTCTGTAATAAGTAACATACCTAATAGATACTAGAGGCAGCATAGACAAAATATTTATATATTATAAACAAAGACATAGATAGCTTCTTTTGTATTTCAAATCGTAAACTTATCTGTAATTTTAATCATCAAAAAAATACGGAAAAATGAAAATAGTAATCCGTAGCAATAATTGCAAACAAAACCAAACAGAATTATAAAGAGAGCCACACACGCCCCGCAAATTACGACTGCGTTTTTCCCGCTCCCATATCTTCGGTCGCATCACCGCGGACCACTGCAAATTGGCTATCAAAGCATGCATCGCTTATGAATTGTCGCAACCGATCGGAATATTTAGCGAATCGTGTCGTGACCGATCGTGCAGTAGCATGTTTGTGTGCACCCTTATTTAGATATGGGACTTTATGTTAGCTGTTTTTATTTTGGTTTAATAGGACAGGTGTCTTTTGATTTTTTATGCTGTATAAGATAAATCTATTAACCGTGTTTCATAATGCTTATCCGTTTCTGATTTAGGTACTGTTTTTTCTAACCTTGGGACTTACTGGAATAGTCCAACACCTCCATAGCAAAGTGATTAAGTACCCACACCTCACCGAGCTTTCTGTTAGACCAACGTGATAGGTGGTGAGCCGTATCGCCGTCTATAATGGTTGAGCCAATTGTGTTAGTGAAAACTGCACTTAAGATAAATTAATAACTCATTGGAACAAGTCTGGTACCAAGATTCGAACTGGCGCTTCCCGTTGGGCATTTTTCATCTAAATTAATCTAAGAAGTACATAATTTACTGGACGAAGTATAAAGACGAATATTTATAAGTACTCGTAAGTACGTAAAAAAATTGAAAATCAAAGCGGGAAATCCATAAATATTGTTAAAAAAAATAATAAAACCCACATATCACATCAAATGTTTCGAAATAGAAAACCTATTTATAAATGCGGACTAATTTATTTACTAATATTTATTACTAAAACCGGTAGAATTATACTTTGAAGCCGCATTATAAACAGATAAATCATAATTTATGAAATTTCCCTAATTAGTTATTTACGTGGCTGACGACATCAAATGCCTTGAAACCATAAATCAAATGGAAACCATAAATATTGGATTAAGTATTTAAATATTGAAATTTTGTAAAGAAATATTAAAATATAGGTTTTAGGGCAGATTTCATCATATCACGAAATATGGTTATTCTTATTTCCAATAAGATGATTTATTATGTACCTTCTAGTCACCCATGGTTTAGTTAATGAAGATGTTGCTTCATTTATCAATATACAACATGCATACATAATTTATAAGCGCGTGGGTAAACACACGGAATAGTAGAAAAGGATGGAAATGCCCTAACGCGCATTTTGTATGAGAACCGCTGTCTCCGGTTCAACCCCACTCTCTTTTACTACTACTCCTGCAAACAGATAACTACGATAGCTCTACTGCTTCTCAAATTCCATAGCCACTTTACCAGCAGTGTATATTTTATGTCATCATCACCAGCCCATTAACGTCCCCACTGCTGGGGCACGGGCCTTCCCTATGGATGGATAGGGAGATCGGGCCGTAAACCACCACGCGGGCCCAGTGCGGATTGGTGGTTATTAACGACTGCTAATGCAGCCGGGACCAACGGCTTAACGTGCCTTCCGAAGCACGGAGGAGCTCGAGATGAAAACTTTTTTTTTTGTGGTCACCCATCCTATGACCGGCCTCTGCGAAAGTTGCTTTACTTCAACAATCGCAAACCGAGCGCGTTTACCGCTGCGCCACCGAGCTCCTCTATATTTCCTCTATACGTATTTTATGTGATAGGCTGCAATTTTATCATTACTTTTCGTAGATACTGTATAAGTTAGTAATTTTTTGATGAATAGTCGATCGTACTAAGGTTTTAAGGGTCTCCTTGCATGATAGTCGATACTTGATTTTGGCCCTGCACGTTATGAGACGGCCTTTTAATATACTATGCTGGAGCTCCGTGCGTTTTAAAGTTTGATGACGAGTAGAGTGCAAAATTGAAGTATGAAGTATTTGCTCATACTTGTATGGCGCACGTTTCGCGCGCACTTGGCCTTTCCAACCTCTTTCTTCTTTTCGGTGAGTAAACGCATTAGACACATACATACATACATAAATTCACACTCATAATCCCAAATCGGGTAGGCTGAGATAGTAACTGGGAGCCTTCTCAGCCTGTAGGAGCCGCCAAAGGCCCCCGACATGGCTAATGTAACGACTACTTACAGCAGTAAGTAGTAACCGGGACCAACGGCTTAACGTGCCTTCCGAAGCACGGATCATCTTACTTACGGACATTCAGGTGATCAGCCTGTAATGTCCTAACCACACAAGGACCAGAAAGTGATTTTTAGGATATGTCCCCACCGAGAATCGAACCCAGGTCCTCCGGATCAACCTCTGGACCACGGAGGTCGTTCCTACTAAACCTATTTAAAGCAAAGAACCTGTGTGGAGCCCTGTACGGTATAAAACCCGGCGAAACCTTCGCAGACCTCCGTACATAACATACTCGACTAAGGCAATACAGTCGGAACTTCTCAAAACACTAATGAATCAGGATTAAGGCCCGTGTATGTATTTAAATCAACTCTCTTTACATGGCCCTTGATTAAAGAAACTCTTTGCGAGTTACAAAGGTGGGAATACCTCGGTTTGTTATGTGTGGAGGTGTGTGTTTGTGTGCGGGAGTGTGGGAGTGTGTGTGTGGAGATAGGCAGGTAATTGTTTCGACATCTGGTTTTTACTGTGGTTGGCAGGTTATTTACTCATTGTTTATTTTGGTTGGTGTAATATGACTAAATATGTAAAAGATCTATTTTTCTTTCTGTTTTTCAATAATGACTTTAATATTAATAATTTATTATTTGAATCCGAGTTGAGTTAGTGTGGTTTTATTTGATTGTGTTTACTCTTCTTCAACTATCGTGTGGATTGTGAGACAGATCACCAACTTCATCAGCCCTAATGTCAGGGTTATTATTGAACCGCCAAAGGCCCCTGAAATGGTTCATGTAACGACTACTTATTTACATCAGTGAGCAGTAACCGGGACCAACGGCTTAACGTGCCTTCCGAAGCACGGATCATCTTACTTTCGGACGATCAGGCGATCAGTTTGTAATGTCCTAACCAAACTAGGGATCACAGTGCGTTTAGAGATATGTCTCCACCGGGATTCGAACCCGGGACCTCCGGGTCGTGAGTCTAACGCTCAACCACTGGACCACGGAGGCCAAGGAGGGAGGTGGTGTTGACTTAATACGTGATACTGTTTTTATCGTTTGACAGGATCTTCTTCTTCTTATGTGAGTTGTGAGATGGAATACCAACCTCATTAACCGGAAAAAATAAATGAAAAAAAAAATAGGTACTAAATCTTATCTTATTTAGCCTATACGATCCCACTGCTGGTCAAATGCCTCCCCTTGATTTTTCCACTCCTCTCGACTTTGCGCGATTTCCGGCCAATCCTTGCGATAAGCATTGAGGTCGTCACACCATCTTTTACGCGGTTTTCCTCGACTTCTAAGCCCGCCCTGAGGTATCCAGTGAGTAACGACTCGTGCCCACCGCTCCGGATGCATCCGACAAACGTGTCCGGCCCAGTCCCACTTCAGTTTGGCGGACTTTTTCCCTACATCAGTGATACCCGTTTTGGAGCGCAGTGTAGTGTTTCGCACACGGTCGATTTGTTTAACGCCTAGGATACTGCGTTCCATTGCTCTTTGGCAGACCTTGAGCTTGGACTTTTGAGTACTAAAATTCGAGTCTATTTCACAGTTTCATTTAATAACATAATTATAAGCTCGCGAATATTTTCTCAATCAGGCTAGTCAGAGGAACGTCCATCGCAAGATGAACTAAGTAAGTAAGTAACACACACAGTTATCACTTTTGTAGGTAATTGTTTTAGTGTTGTGTTTATATGTGCCATAAAGCGTTTTTGTATTTACGTTTATATTGTAAATACGTTTCACCAAGATGAGATTTATATTACACTTTATTACATCTCGGAATTTCCAGCTATTCAGCTCTGTAAAAACACGAAATTTGAAACTAGCGTCTTAAAAATACAGACCTACGAATCTAGAAGCTGGACGAAACAAAAAGCATACACAATCAAGAGCAGACAAGTTCATCAAAAGAAATCCAAACAGAACGAGGGGGACAGTCCTCCGTCCTGAATACAAAGAGGGGGGGTCTTGGGGGTCCTGGGGGTCTTGGGGGGACCTAGGGGGTAAAAAACATTTGCTTCCACTAACGAAACAATCGCGGGCATAATTGATTTTAACTTAGAGTCGGTAAATGAAGTCAAGAGGACAGGGGACAGTGTTCTGTGTACAAGTTTGTGGGAGGATTGTGTGTTAGAGTATGCATTCCCATTGTTACTATTGGGGTAGGTAGAGCAGTAGGACAACATGTAAATGCACTTAGTACTGGCGGGCCTTAGCCAAGTTATGTCAGTGCCATACATTTTTATCACTATTAATGTCGTCCGTCAACGTCCGTGGTCCAGTGGTTGAGCGTTGGGCGCACGATCCGGAGGTCCCGGGTTCGAAGTCCGGTGAGGACATATCACAAAAATCACTTTGTGATCCCTAGTTTGGTTAGGATATTACAGGCTAATCACCTGATTGTCCAAAAAGTAAGATGATCCGTGCTTCGGAAGACACGTTAAACCGTTAGTCCCGGTTACTACTTACTGATGTAAGTACGTAGTAGTTACATTAACCGTGTCAGAGGCCTTTGGAGAATCAATAATAACCCTAACACCAGGGTTGATGAGGTTGGTAATTCACCTCACAACCCACACGATGGAAGAAGACTATCACTGTCGATTGTCATAATCTTTTGTAACTAAGCTAGTACGTACCTTATATACTTAGGTATATTAAATTTTATGTTTCGTAAGGATTGTAGAAAAATATTAAATGCGAGTATTAAAAAATATATAATATATTTAAATATCATTTTACAGTATTTACAGGGGGCTAAAAAGGCAACATCGCAGCAATACATCTAAAAAGCCATATTGCAAAATGACATTTACAAAAAAAGTAAGTGCGCAGTGCACAGAAATGTCTAATAGCAATATTGTTTTTTAAGATGAATTGCTTCGATGTGGCCTTTTGAACCCCCCATGTTTTGAATTCCTTATATTTATGTTCTAAATTCAAATTTAATTTCACTCATGTTTTGTTGAACAAAACTCGGATTCGAATTCGATTTTTATTTTTTTAAATTATGTGTTAACCGTCGCAGTATGTATTTTTTAATACGTGAATCCTCAATAGTGTTGATTTGACGCATACGGCGTTAAGTACTTGGCAGAAATGAATGCTAATAAAATATTATTGTAAGAAGAAAGAAGAAGGACTCGAACTCTTAACTAAAACCAGAACTAATGATGTATAGCTCCTAGTGCACACTATACAGACAGTAAACTCGGTACAACTCCCATTTCCACCGCACTCGTAGATACCTACGTCCCGTTCATTAGATAGGAAATTATACCGCCCCAGATGACCGGTTGTTGTCACGTACCGATATTAGTGCTGTGCCCTCTCTAATTAAAAACCGTAAATATCACATCGGTACCATTGGGACGGTAAATTGTCTACAACACTAGTTAGCGGGATGCGACGTCGTTATTGGAAAGATAATGTCCAATATCTTATGCTTCCTTTTATTCGTTTGGTGCGTGTTGTATGCTTCTATGTTTAAATGGAAGCGAATAGGGAACATAGAGATAAAACTTTTTCAGCGACATAGATCTAAATTTAGGCTGTGTACTTTGGCAAATTCTCTACTGTACGCAGCCTTAGGCGATATTTGTTTCCACAGGTACATAATATAAGTAGTACATAATGATATCTTCTTTTTAAATAACCTATTTTTTTTTTAATATTTGTACGCCTGCATGCAGGCCGAACACATCACAACACTGTTAAACAAATTATTTAATTATTTTTTTATTTATTTTTATTATTTTTTTTATTGTATATTTATATGTTCTCGCAAATAAATTGATTTGATTAGGATTTACAAAGAGATAATATAAATATCTTTTATAGTATAAGTTCAATTTTCTATAGCATGCTTTCTTTTCAATGTACCAAATTATGCCGATATCACAGTTCTGTTATGTAAATTGTTTAATCAACTTTTTGTATTATATGTATTTTTGCAAACACGTTGATGATTTGATTCAATTTGATTTTAAAAAGAAGTTCGGACGGGATTTGATGCCACACCGCCGGGTTCTCATCCTGTTCATGCGATTTTTTGGATCTATCTTTTTATCCGTCATTGTCGTCATTATTGTCACGGGTAAGTGCTATAAAACAAAAATCTTTTACGTAAGTATACTTAATGTAACACTTAATGAAGTTTCCTTGTATGATATGTAGGTATTTGTAAGTATTTATTGTATGGCCCTAGTCGCGTCAGATACGTAAGTAAATAAAAAATCAATTGAAAACATTAAGCGCATCCATACTTACAATTCAGCATCGCAATAAAAACTAACACAAACAGCTTGCTTACCTGAAACAAAAACAATATCCATTACGTCCCTGTTAATTACAAGAAAAGATTTACAGCCTCCCCGTTCTACCCCACTGGTGGGCAATTATGAATTCCCATAAAACGTAGACATTAGACGTTGAACACAAGTGCGTAGAGGGACGCACCCTAATCCGTTTACGATATAAAGAGTATAAATCAAACTTAATATGAGTACATGTGTTGATAAAGCCACGATGCGGGTCAGACATAGAGAAGGTAATAAGTATGACGCAGAAGCGACAGAAGGTTGAATTTTATGACCGCTCCACGCATTTTTTGACGTCTCTGTTGACGGTTTTGATGGAGCAATTGCTTCGTAATGATGCGGGTGGTATTTTGCAAGTTTATTTTGTTGATATTTTTATAGTAAAAATATAAAAAAGAGATGGAAATTCTGAAAATTGTATCATAATAATTATGTTTTAAAGACAGCAGAGGTCTACAATCCTAAGAAGAAATAGAAAAACATAAAAATTTGAAGTATATCTAATATAATATGCTTGATGACTAGGGTAGCCCGCGCTAATAGAAATAACGTGTGTGACTTTATGTATGAAAACATACATTATTATATTTTTTATATTTATGTAAGTGGCCTATTTTCACTGTTACTTAAGCTTTGGTCCATGTTTTATGTCCTTCAGTAAAGGTAAACAACACACTTTGAGAGTACCTTGGCCAAATGTGAATAGGATTAAAATGGCGGATGTTTTTCTTACTTCCTTTGAAGGATTAACACTTTAATTTATTTGTGAATCATGTCAAACATGTGTAAACTTTGTGATTTTAATGTTATCGTTGGCACATTGTGCTGGTAAAATACTTCGAGAGACAAAGTACATCGAATATTTATTTGGTGAAAATTTGAAAATACGTTCTGTGTAATATTATTGCCATAACAAAAAAATACGATAAATTCATTTCCTCCAATACAAGATCAAAGAGAAAACAAGTCAAGAAAAAAGACAATCTCTACGCAATCCTTACACCTCTGCACAATTCTTCACACTTGCACACATCACACACACATTCATACAGTTAAATGTGTGCAAGGTGGCTTGAAAATGGAATTACGGGTGGATGCAAAGGAATCAGCGAGGGATGGTGGGGGTGACCCGGCGAGCTAGCCCCCCCGACCGGACACTTTGAACGAATTATGATGGTCATTATTAGAACGTGGACAGAATTAAATTGCCTCCCCTAGGGGGGTACCTTCCGGCTAAGTACAGGCATAATGATACCTGTCCAATACTGGCAACACTTAGGTAAGTGGATCTGAATGTGATTTTATTCAAGCTATTGGAGATATCGAAGGAATTGACTACGGGTTATTGGATCGAGACGATTCCGAGGTCTATGTTGATTTGTTTTCTAAGTGGATTTTGTAGAATATACATGATTGGATAAATGACAGAATCTATGTTAAAAATAGTTAAAACAATCCTAAAATTAGTGATCTGGGAGAGTTAAAAATGCAACATCGAAGCAATTCATCTAAAAATACAATATTGCTATTTGACATTTGTTTGCATCGCGCGCTTACTTTTATATGTCAAATTGCAATACTGCTTTTCTAGATGAATTGTTTCGATGTGGCCTTTTTAACCCCCCTGGTCACTTATTTTAGGATTCTATGTTAGTCGTATTCTAAAATCCTAGCGTGCCTTCCGAAGCACAAAATCATTTTACTTTTTAAAATAACCAGGTGATTTAAGCCTGCAAAATCCATACCAAACAAAGGACAGTCTCACAAAGTGATTGCGACAATGTCCCCATCGGCAATCGAACATAGACCTTCAGATCGTGAGCCTAACGCTCTAACCTTATACCACGAAGACTGCTTATGTAAAAAGCAATAGGATGATATTTCCAACAACTTCCAGTTAAAGACTCATAATATACCTTATGTAAACAAAAGTCTTATTACGATACAGTACTGTTTACTTTAAAGACAAAAAAATCTTAAGAAAAACAAATAACAGTTCATACAAAGACAACTCTTCCATTAATCCCAAGATCGTTAAACTAAAACAGCAAGCAACCTTAAATAAACCACATAAAAACCTTCACGTAAGTAGGCGTAAATTTACAAAAACAGTGCCAACATTAGCCGTAGATTAACGTGTTACGGCACAATACGGAGTTAATGCCTATATCAATACGAACACAATCTGTAGATTTGCTGTAATCTCTGCAAACGCACTCACGATAAAGGCACGACCTGCTTGGTTGAAGGCATAAGCTGTAGCGGCGGTGACCGGTTGAAACCGGTTCTAACTAGTTCTTTGACGACTCTTAATGCTATAGCAAAAATATGTCAGATCAATGTAAAATGTCAGTCGGTTATATTTGCAGAGACGAAAACATTCGTACTTACTAAAAGGTTTTGGTTGTTTTTGCTTTTGCCAGTTAAGCTTTGTTTGTTACCTACATTTAGATGTGTTATGTGATAAACAATCCAAACTTGGTATGTTGTAAGAATAAAAATTCTATACCTTTAAATTTTAAAAAGTGTGATATCTGTTTTTTTTTGTATCATTCAGAAAGTCTTCTTTTCGTCACGATCTCAACACGTGCTCATTTCGATTATGTTCTCTCTCCAACATACGCTACTAAATCCGCTACAATCTCTTCTCTTATACCGCCGCCATTATCGTACAATATTGATACAACGGTGGTATAAACCAACCCAGTTGAGACGACGGGCACTCTGCCCATCCCACGTGGCCACTTTATCCGTAAGATATGGTAAATATTAGCTGCAATTGTTCGCCAAACAAAAGGTCGGATTAAGGCTTAGATTGTGGCTATTTGCCTTTTTATTGGGTCGGCAAAGGAAGCGCTATCAGACCGATAGTCTTTGATGTTGTGTGTGGATGGATTAGTTCGCTTGGAGTGGACAGTGGTTTTCCATTGGGCTAAAAGGGATAAGGCATAGAATCAATTCCTGATTTTAATAAAGTTATAATAATGTTAGTGTCCCTTATCACCATAAGGTTCATCATATCCAGCTTACGACATCGTATCAACAGTGGCTGCAAGTTATCTTTGATTACTTGTGGCTCTGCCCACCCCATTAGGGATTACGGGCGTGAGTTTATGTATGTATGTATGTATGTTAGATATCAGTAGACGTTACGTTGGTATACGATTGTTAAGGACATTGCAGACTGATCACCCTAATGTCAGAAAGCACGATGATTAGGTAGTACTTCCAAGACCATATTAAACAATCGGTACAGGCTACTAACTACTATTCACATATGTAAGTATGCAGTCGGTACATGAGCCATGTAAGGGCCTTTGGTGGCTCAAAGGCAACCATGACACCAGGGTTGATCTTTGATCTCACAACCCACATAAAGAAGAAGACTAGACTTACGAAAAAAGTTTATGATGCAAGTGTAAGTGGTAGAGCTGGAAGAGTGATCAGATCCAGGATGTTTTTAAAAAAGGCTACGTCAAAAGTACTCCGGCGAGAATGCATGAAAATTCTGATGAGAGTGGAAGAAGCGAAGGTGGTGTGGCGGGATCGTAGTAGGTAAGTGGAATTCCGTGATGTCTGCCTACCCTAAAGGCAAATAGGCTTGATCTTTTATATACTTTACTGTGTCCATCAACTTTTAGTATTAATCTGTAACTATATTGACGGAGTGTATTTGCTGTGTAGATACTTCAATACAACAAAAAGGCCATCATAGCGCGGCGTTAATTTAAAAATATTTTTTTAACATCCACATTGATGAATATGATTGGTCACCTGATACGACACGACATTTATAACAAACATTATAGAAGGAAAAATTGAAGGGAAGAGAGGAAGGGGTAGACCTAGGATAACATTTATGAAACAAATAAAAGAGAAGGTGCAGGTCGTGTCGTATCGGGAGGTGAAGGTTTTGACGGGAAGAAGAGAGGAATGGCGGTTACTCCACCGACAACAGCGCAGCTCTTAAATAGAGAGAGAGATTGATGAAACCACAAACTCCTGAAGAACAGCTTACTACGCTAGAAACAAAGAGAAAGTCATTTAGCTTCCGATAACCATACGAACAGTGGTTAGGAAACTAAATTATGCAAACGACGTGTTCATATTTAGCACATAACAAAGCGAAACGATAATATTTGGACCCGTAATAATCTGAAGCTACTGTGAAGTCCTACTAAGTCCATTCCATAACCGTTAACACGGTCTATTAACATACAAAACATAACAAATTTAGGGGTGTGATGTAAAATTTGCAAGAATATATCGATGAAAGGTAAACATGGGTAAGCGGTTTCTACAGGCTTGGGACACACTGGTTTCAAATAACTGAAAATTTTCCGTTGGGGAAGGCAGAAACAACGGAATTCCACTTACTAAGATCCTGATACACCACTCACTTCTACCACAATCATCGAAGATTTTATGCATGCTCGCCGGTTTTAAAAAAATAATACATAACATAACATAAAAGCCTATATACGTCCCAAAGCTGGGCACAGGCCTCCCCTCAATCAATCGGAGGGGGTATGGAGCATACTCCACCGCGCTGCTCCACTGCGGGTTGGTGAAGGTGTTTTTACGACTAATAGCCGGGTCCAACGGCTTAACGTGCCCTCCGAAGCACGGAATAATCTTACTTTTTCGGACAATCAGCTGATTCAAGCCTGAAAAGTCCTTACCAAACAAAGGACAGTCTCACAAAGTGATTTCGACAATGTCCCCGTCGGGAATCGAATGCGGACCTCCAGACTGTGAGCCTAACGCTCTAACCACTAGACAACGGAGGCTGTTTGTGAAACAGTCACCAGTGTGTCTCAACCTTTACAATCGCTGCCCATATTGACGCCCCCACAAATATTGGAGGTAAAAACGTGAAATCAGCAAAGAAGCGTTATTAAAACAAGGGACGCGGACGGTACCAGTATAATATTTGCCAGGATCCCGTTACTTTTAACTACGTGCTAAGGTTTGTGGTACCCAAACTTTTGAATACATTTCCCCCTCTTTAATTAAACTTAATTTTGAAATTGAAATTTTAACGTTATTTGCAGTTTGTTATGTTTTGGATGTAACTAGTATACTAGTACTTATTAATGTATCACTCTTTTTGGTATCAAGTGAAATATTATGGTTTTTATTTAGCTCAGGTGAGGTGTGGGTACTCAGGCGAAACAAGACAAAATACTTCAGAACCCCGATATCGACCCACTAGGGTCTAATTTTTGAAATCTAATTCTCTCAGACGACGACCTGAGCCGAAATTCGCACCCAACTGTGCACCCTCAGGCCTGTTGTCTTAAATTTTGTACCAGGAGAGAGCCCTCAGCGCTCCCCATTTGTCCGGCCAAGCAGTTAATGCCATTTGCGGCAAATCTACAAAAGTCAGGTCAAAAATATGGGTACTCAGTTCATTTTGTAATAAATGTACTTCTGATAGAATAGAATAGGCCAATGTTATGTAAAGTCAAAAATATTTGCCACCAAATCTTTATTTCTTTCTGTCTAGCATTTTCATATCATCCACTTCATCTTCTCTACATGCATAAGATCACGCCTATTTCCCGTTGGGGTAGGCAGAGGCCTCGTAATTCCACTTACTACGATACTGAAACACCACTTTCGTTAACCCCGCCGTACTGTCTAATATTATAAAATATCCTGCTCTTCCGCCGCGCCTTCCCATTTTTCATTTACCTTATACCTCAAACCCTTCAAACCCCCAAAAATATTCCCCAAAATTTAATTACATCATACATACTGGGGACGATATGTAACGCATTCCACTGAGGCGACCGCGCCGCGCGTCACGACTGGCGGTGCGTTGTAAATTATTATGTTTTATGGGTTAATACCACAGATAAGGCGGGGTAAGGAGCCTATTATTAACCGTGTTTAGGTGGGGGGTGGTGAGTGCTGTGCCGATGTTGCGAACCGCTTGCGACTTTTCCGTGGACTGTGCGACTTTGCGATTTTGGTGTTTTGTGTAACTTGCGGGTTGATGTTACGTTGCCTAATGCATTTAGGTATGAATGCCAAAAACATGTAGCGTTATTTTACGGCATTTTTAATAATTATGTTAAACACAAGTTAATAACTACAAATTTTGCTTACAATATAACTTACACCCGGAAGTTACATACTTTATGTTGTTCGCTGCACTGTAAACACTGCTTATAAGTAAGTGCTGAGTTTTTTTTATTATCTAGATTATCAGAAACCTTTAGTACTTTATTTTTATACTTACAGATAAAAAAATAAAATATTTATTTCACATAAAAAAAATACATTCAAATCACGATCAAACTAGAAAAAAAGAATCAACGCGATCAATTTATAAAATACCATATTTGGGCCTTATTTCTCTAATCGCAAAATCGCAGTCGCCCGCGCACCGTACACCCTAGAATATGATTTTTAACGAGCCATCCCCAAGTATGTAATTGCGTCTGAATGCGCTCTGTAATGATTATTTATGTACGGAAAGCGGGGGTAGGCGAAAATTATTTTTTATTGTTCTCATTTTGCTCTAGCACAGAGAAATTATCGTTGAAAGCATAAAGATGCATATTGCCGGTTATGAAGTGCAGTACACATGGGTATGGGTTGTTGGGAGGGGGTGGCATCCCCCCCTTTTTATGCTGTATCAAGTTGTGTTCGTCTTGGTCAAGTACGAGTCTAAGGGGTTGTGAGTTTTGTGATGGTTGTATTTGTGTGGTGTGGTATTGAGTCGTTGGTGGAAAGCTCTACGATGTAACCTATTTACATAAATATTTAACCTATAATTATAATTAATAATATTAATTATAACTTTATAATTATTTACATGTACATGTATGGTGAATGATTTTATGATGTATGTGTAGGTATAATAATATAGACTTATGTATGCGTACTTATTTGTATTTTTTTGTTTTTTTTTTTTCACTGCGATTATTATTTTTAATTACAGCTTCTTTCACCCTACGGCTGTCTGGAAGGAATTGCTGTTATAATCTATTGTATTTCTTTTATAAATATTTTTTTTTGTGTGTGTTTGTGCAGTAAAGAGATTTATCGTATTTTATTTAATAAAAAAGCATGTGCAATTGTGCATTGTGGGAATTGAGAATTATTAATTGCCTGTTGGTCATCATCATCATCAGCCGAAAATTGGCTACTGCTGGACATGGACCTCTCTGCTGTCCGCAGCCAGGGTTTTGCCAATTAGTCTTCTTCTTCTTATTGTGTGGATTGTGAGGTGGAATATCAGCCTCATCAATCCTGGTGTCACGGTTATTATGCCAATTAGTACCTACCTTCACGTAATCAGTAGAAAATTACGACTTAATTTTTAATAAAATGTAACCGCTTTATTAATCTCCCTACTTCAAGAGTCACGCTCTTGTAGGTGTAGCATTCTCCATTCTTGTCTATCAAAGGCCAATTCTGTCACTTCCATATAAGACATGACGCCTTCTCTTTAATCTGTTCCATGTAAGCTCTTGGCCTTCCCCTTCCTCTCTTTCCTTGTAGCACTTACTTCCTCTCACAAATCATTCTTTAACCGTGCATCAGCAAACACGGCAACAAAACTTTCCATACAATCGAAACTTACAGCCATCTTGGGACCAGCACGAAGAGTTGCACCAAAAATATATTTTCCAACCAAAAAAAAAGCGACGTTCATTTTCACAAACCGGTTTTCGGCGGGCATAATGAAATCGTAAATCGAGGGCCGGTAGCAGGAATAATAGTGAAATATAAATTGGGCCGTGGTTTGGCGCCGCTGGACTGTTGGCCGACATTTTTGCGGCCCGCTTCAATCACGCGTTTTATAACTTCACTGAGTGTTCGGTGTATTTCCGATATTTCCCCAAAATTTGCCAGCGGATGACGTGATGCCGATGAGTTTCGGTTTTGTAGTTAGTATTTTGTTGGGATGGATAAGTATATAGTAATATAGCGTGAGCGGCTGCAACGCTTATTACTAGACTAGCGACCCGCCCCGGCTTCGCTCGGGTGCTATGCTGAGGAAAAAATGAAATTATTTACGACATCACTTTAAAAACCTCAAAAATAACAGTATTTCTCCACTATTTAATGGATTTTATTATACATAAAAACCTTTCTCTTGAATCATTATCTATTAAAAAAAACCCATCAAAATCTGTTGCGTAGTTTTAAAGATTTAAGCGTACATAGGGATATAGGGACAGAAAAAGCGACTTTGTTTTATACTATGTAGTGAAAAACATAAAGCTTCAATAACATAACAACACATACACAGCGATAAAACCGCCATTTGCCATCTACCTAGTTAAGAATCTTTTGTAATGATTTCTATTTATTTTGATGCAATAAAGTATATCTGTATTTGTATTTTGTAACAACCTATGCAGGGTGTTAGTGACAGCGTAACGAAAACTTTGAGGGATGATTCAGGCCATGATTCCGAGTTGATATTAACTCAGAATCATGGTATGTCTGTATTCGTTACGATGTCACTAACACTCAGCATACATGCCCAGCAGAACAGGCCACGCCTCCATCAACCCGATGAGGTTTGGAACATACTCCACCACGCTGCTCCACTGTGGGTTAGTGGAGAGATTTAGATTAGATTTAAGTTTAGAGTTAGGTTTACACTTAGGTTAAGCAATGCGATTGAATTGTAATATTGTGTAACATGTTTACAACGATGATTAAAAAAAAGTTTGATAGAAATCTGCAACGATTGATTAATATTATTAAGTTAATAAATCCCATCGACAAATACTGAGAATTATTGAGGACAGAAGAGGCAAGATGATTGGACACCTAATAAGACACGACGAATTCATTAAAAACATCATAGAAGGAAAGCTAGAAGGAAAGAGAGGAAGGGGAAGACCAAGAAGAGCTTACATGGAACAGATTAAAGAAAAGGTTAACGTCGTGTATTATAGGGAAGTCAAGGAATTGGCCTTTGATAGACTGGAATGGAAAATGCTACACCGACAAGAGCGTGGCTCTTAAATTGATGATGATGATGAAATCCCATCGGGGTAAGCAGAGACTACGGAATGCTTAGGTTCCTCGGTGGTAAAAGGCGTAACTTTATATATGTATGTATGTATGTAATTGAGTAAGTGCAGTAACGGCTATTTGAATGGTACATTTAAAAAAAAAGTTAAAAAAAAAATCCTTGATAGCCCTGTTTGGAGAACGCGTGATTTACATCATAGTGTTACGGGTTCTAATCCCGGCTCGGGCTAAAACAACTATTCTACTTCATCACGCCTGTTTTCTCCAAAGGTACACACGCACTAAATCCTCTCGAGTCGTTCGTAAACTCGTCCCATATACCTACGGCCCATTTGGGATGAGTTGGTGACAAACAAAAAAAATATATTTTCATTCGTCAACTAGTCCCATTTTATTATTACTATGAGAAAAAGTAGAGAAGCAAAAGTGTTTGTATGAAAATTTGAAAATAAAAAGAATTTGTTATACAATGTATATTTATGAAAATATACCGCCAACTACGTTTAAGTGTCATGTAATAGGTACATGGAGAGCATATCGCCATTAACCGGACACAAAACTTGGAAACCAAGTGATATCTATTTATTTATGATCCAAACTCATAAAGTGGATATCCGTGGTGTGTAGACCCCGAGCAGAGCTCAATCCAGGAACGTATTATAAGTGAACGGTATCATGAAATTATCAAGCAGTCTTTACAATATAGGACAGGGCAAGAAATACACAAGACTAAAAAATAGAGAGCGATGAAGCAGAGGTTCACGCAACAGTTGGCGGAAACGGGTTAAAGAAAGAGCTATAAGATATGTCATTGACGACAACGACACCAAAATTTAGAATAGAATAGAATAACTTTATTCCCAAAACAGTGAAGTTTACAAAAGCATTTACATAAATTAAGATTAACAATTTGTAACTAGTAGTATTAGGGAAATGGGACTGACTCAGCATATTGTTGCTAAGAGTATGGTACGAGTACCCACTCTCCCCAACAGTGATATTCTGCCAGTACCCAAATTACGCTTATCAATTGGTAATAAATGAATTGAACGTGCCAACAAAAAACCTCAAACTTCAACCCCAAAAAAATTCAATTTATTTTCTTCGAATGATTTTAACTATGTTACAGAACAATCCATTGAAATAAAACACGTGCTTAGAAGAGACATAGACTCGACAGGAGCGCAGGTGCAATCTCGCAGAGCATTCTATTCACTAACTAGGCGCAGGTGAACAACGAAACGCCAAAAACTAAACGACGAACGCGAAATTAAAACACTCACTAAACCAGCGACAAAAAGCCAACGCGGTAGATTTATACACTCGCCGGACGCTAACACACTTTCACGTGTCAATGGATCCGCGTAAAAGCCTAAAAAGCCGAAAAATAAAAAAAAAACTTCAACAACCCCGCGTACATGCATCTTTTTCACTCGGCTGACAAATGGCTATAAAACGTTGGATGAGTCCGTGGAACACGGGACGAAAAATCATTCACAAATTCTGACGCCAGTCCGCTTAGCCGGGCGGGCCACTTTTTATCTGAACGCCATCAATAAAAAGCCAAAAAGCCAGAAAAAAACAAAAGCCGTGACGTCACGAGGTACGTTTTCGCGCCGACACCGGTGAGCGAATAAATCAAGGGTTGCGCTAGTATGGAGTCGGCTCCGGCCGAATTGTGGTGTTTTATAGCCTTTTGATTTACACAGCTATTGCGCTACGTATTTTAATGTGCAGTTCGACAAACTTAACCGCGCGGACGGTAGCCGCGAAAACTGGTAATCAATTCACTTTATGCGGCCGAATTCGGGAAAATTCTTTTTCATGTTTTTTTGTTAAATGCAAAGTGATGTTGGCTAATATTGAAACCATGCTACGTTTTGCCGGTAAATAGAGGCAGGAATCTCTCAATGAAACCACAACCATTCACTTTTAATGTTTTGTTGATTCATCGAGTCAACTTTCCTGGAAATGAACTTCTTGCATCATTTACAATTTTTTTATTCGCACATTACGCCCACCGTTATTGCAGAACTAAAAGCATTGTTACAATTTTATATGACTTTGTATGACTACCTATTTGAATATTAATACACTCGTAAGTTCAGCAAATAAGTCAGCCTCTTCCGCTATAAGAAAAGACTTGCCTTGAATAATAAAATTATTCGTATTCACGTCTTAAAAAAGGAACTAAACCATTAAAGGGCAAGCGACTTAACACGAAAATTCTCTCAGACCTAATTTCCATAAGCAAATTAATTGCACAAACAAAAATTTCGCTGATAAGATAACACTGACCACCGCTGGGGAAAAAAAAGTAAAAATAGAGGTAGAAAAAGCGTTCTCCTGCGTTATCGCCATGACTTTGACAGACACGGGCGCATCACGGTTGATCAACTGGTGTCCCACGGCCGCGCCGCTCATTCGTTCTCACTCACTCACTCATTCATTCACTCTGATGTCGGTTTCGAGTGATCTGTGATCGCCTTTCGCGAATGATTTCCTTTTTTGAAACGCGAACCGGGATTCGTAAACGGATTATTTTCGCCCAGAGTTCGGTATTTAAACTGCCATATGGTGGTATAATTTGGCAAATGAGTAAGCTTGTTTAATGCCAGATATATTGTCATTTGATTATTCTCTCTTTAGGGCTACGTACGTCGTATTTTTCTCATTTATTGTAGTATTTTTCATTTGGGTGTCATATTTTTTTTAAGAGTTAGCGAATTTGTCAACAGATATACAAAATATTTGAAAGTGACAACACAAAGCTAATAATAGCTAGGTAAAGAAAAAAACTAAAAGTAGATTAAGGAAGTACATAATTTGAGAAAGAAATAACTGAACATTTACAATTAAGCAAGACTACAACGACCTCTGAAGTTGGAAGTGATAGTATTAAACAAGAACCCAGCATTGTTTCCAAAACCTATTACTATTTTTCTTCAAGAAACTTTAAAACAGTTCGCCATCCCAATTATGTTTATTGTTATAGTCACGAAGATCTTCACAGTACTTCTTATGTCAGTGTTGAAATGAATCAGCAATTTAGAAAGTAGGTTAAAGAAGTTCATGTTAATTTATAAATTGGATTGAATTTGGCGAAAGATGACTTTTATAATTTTATCTGTTCCACGTAAAACTGGATGACTAAAATGTCGAAAAAGTATAATGAAAGGTCTCGGCATCTTCCTAGTACTCGACCCACGACCTACAAAACAAAAGACAATCGTCAGAATTTTTGTACCTAACACGAGTTGACAAGTTAAACCCAAGGTGGTTGAGCCTGAACTGGTTCCCAAAACGCCTAAGGATCTAATTTCGCAGCCGTAATGCAGCAATATGCATGAACATATGCAACTATTACCGTCTATAGCATTCAATGCAGGGAATGGAAACCACAAACTTAGTGGTCTTAAAGGTCAAAGCTACTGACACTAGTGAGGAAGAAATGTGGCACAAATTCATACTCGTATCAGCAAAAACATTCCACCATGTTTTCAAGTCCGATCCCAACTTTAACCCACCCTTTCAAAAACAAACGGCCCATCAAATGGAACAGCTAACACATCGATGAGATTACGCCGACGAATAATCGCAGTTATATCCTTCGATCATAAAAAAAACGTCTTAACGGTCTGCAAATGTCTGAGGCATTCCGGTCACGTCGCTCTGAACTGATTGACGGGAGACGTCCGCGCCTCCCCCCTCGGCTTCCCCTCGCCCCCCTTGGTTGGTGGCCAAGGGGTGGGGTCCTGACCTGTGATCCGAGAAGAAACATGTGAAAAATGTCATTAATGCACTCTGCTGAGCGCCGGGTTATGAAGTCGATTTATTTATAATGGACTCTACGGGTGACCGCTGACGGTGCATTTGTCATAGTCGGTGCATTTATAGAAAATGACGGCTCCAATGTGCTACATGTTTAGCATCGATCACTTAGTAATTTTCGAAAAAAATATCGTGAAATTCAAGACACATTATAAATGGCGATACGGCTCACCACCTAACACGTTGGTCTAACAAAAAGCTCGGTGAGGTGTGATGTATTAACTACTCCAATTGGGATATAGTCTTAATTTTATGTAATGTAGTAAAGTCAAGATGACCTTCTGATTTTGTGGCCATTGTATCATTGACCCTTTCGTAAATCTTTAGACGCAAATCACACCCAACTTGAAGCGAAAATCAATGAAAATGTTAGTTAAAGTCATATTTAAAGTCATATTTTTCTTTAACTGCCTGTATCGTACTAATCAAATGAATACAAGTTCGATATCAGACGAATCTTGTCGCAACGGTATCTTTTGTTGCAACATAAAGTAAAACGTCGCAGAGGCAATGGACAGAAGTCCAGGAGACAAGCGAAGTTTGTTAATTTGGTCGCAATCGGCGCGAGTTGGGATTGCATACGGACTGGCGCGGACAGTTGTTAAACACTGTTTGTTTGCTTTTTATCAGGGACAAGCCAAAAAAGGTCCATATACTTACTATCGTGCTTATGGAAAAATACATACACCAACATCTCTGCTATGGAACTATGAAATTCCATTTGCTTTGATCCTGACACACTTTTCTTGCTTTCTCCACATTAATGGATCAAAAATAAAATAACTTACATAATAGATAGCATTTATTGCTAAAAAGAATAAATATCTCGTAACGTGTGCAAGACACTGTCTGATAAAGTCATTGTCAGGAGTAAAAATATATTTTCTTTATTTGAAACCTGGAAGACATTAAAACGAGATTTTATGAAATGAAAAAAATAATCGATGAATTGGCTGCTATATTTTATAAATTACAAATGTAAATCGATAATTTATTCTGCAATACGCCATGCGCCACTACAAATAACGTTAACACAAACGCGCGCGTATGCGTTACGTTTAAATTCATATAAATCGGTTTTAAAGACTTGTAAACCCGTAAAAGCGGTCGTAAAATGTAATAGACGTGAGATCCGTATCACGAGGAGAAATAACGTCGTCAATACGAACAATAAGGCAAGAAGTCCAAACAATAGACATTAATAAGTAGAGATGGCCAATGGTCGTCGGTATTAGATAGTATTAGGGAAGGAGGGAGCAGCTATGATAGAAATAAGTGAGAAGAACTTGACAATAACGGTGACAAAAACAATGTAGAAACACGAACACACAAGGATTCTCAACAAGTCAGTTTTAAAAATAAAAAGATCTATCTTTAGTACTTAGTAGGAGTAACGTGTGGTGTGTGTAGGTATGATAGGCCTTTATTAAAGCCCTATTCAGTACATGCTGTCGTAAAACTTCTAATTTAACAGATAAGTATCTATAAACAAAAACGAACTCACAGTTACAAGTACACAAAAGAATTACAGGAAAACAATGCAGTAGCCCTTCCCATCCCTATTAATAAGACGCGAAAATGGGGTATAGTCGACATAACGCGCGCTCGTGTCCTGCGATGCGCTTATTAAAACATTTCAGACGCCAGCAATATCGGGCGATATCCGCGACGTGCACAATATGTGCCGCAAACTCTGCCATGTGGCGACCTGTGGGATTCGCGGCCGAGAAAACTTCATTAACTCCAACGACCCCCCCTCCCCCAAATACACCCAGCGACCCCCCCGCCCCGCCAGCGTGTGACGGACGCGACGGACGGGGGACGACCGACGCTTATTACGTCTCGAACGTGCCGCGAAATCGAAGAAATGCGACGTAAATACGTGAAGCGTTCGGGAAAGAATCGTTTCACTGATTGGCCGGGCTTTGTGCTCGGCTGACCGTTAATTTGATCTGTATCTAAGGGGCTCATTTTTCGGCGACGCTATTGAACTGATCGGTTTTATTAGATGAAACGGTGTGATTGCCGATTTCATATTTCTGCGCTTTAATTTTTTTCTTAACGTTGGATAGGTCCGATATCTTGTTTTGTTGCTTACTATTCGTGGATGAGCTTCAAAGAAGTATTCTCTTTAATATAATGTCAATCATATTTATTTCTCGCAGTTTAATTTTGCATCGTTCATTAACCTTTGTCTTATAAAAAGAGGACAATTATATTCAGACGACTCCTATCTTCCTTAGTTCTATTATGTTACAACTGTTTTCAAAAAAATCCTTGGTTGACGCATTTGCAAGTTTGAAACGAGTGAGATTTCCTCTTTGAACCGCTGAAGATGTCGGGTAATGATTGATCAGTGGATTGTATGCCAAAATTATTATTTCTGGGCAAATGGCACTTGGCAGAGGCCAGACCACCGAAGTAGCGGCTGTCAGTCAGCGATCAGTCGCGTCAGTTGTCAGCATGCGATGTCAGCGAGTCAGTTTGGCAAGTCTCATTCCCAATCAGTCTACTTCTGAAGTTGTTGCCGACTCAAATTTGTCCTGCTTAGTATTCGAAATATAGATTTTTATATCACTTCGTGAGTTCGTTAATGTGTTACGAGAAAACTGCATACAGGGTGTTAGTGACATCGTAACGAAAACTTTGAGGGATGATTCAGGCCATGATTCTGAGTTAATATCAAGTGGAATTTTCCGTCGCAAAAGTATGGAACGGAAAATAATTTAAAAAATCACAAAAAATTTCATGAATTTTCCGACATAAAATTCCACTTAATATCAACTCAGAATCATGGTCTGAATCATCCCCCTCAGTATTCGTTACGGTGTCACTAACACCCATACCTACTTGTATGGCTACCTGTATGTACTTGTATGGGGTGTAAGTGACATCGTAACGAATGCTGAGTGGGATGGTTCAGCTCATTATTCTGAGTTAATATCAAGTGGAATTTTCCATCGCAAAAGTATAGAATTGAAAATAATTTTAAAAAACTAAAAAAAAAAAAACATGAATTTTGCGACGGAAAATTCTACTTGATATTAACTCAGAATCATGGTCTGAATCATCCCCCTCAGTATTCGTTACGATGTCACTAACACCCTGTATATCTTAAGTACAGGTTTCTCTAAAACAGTTGGCTCGACCATTATAGACGGCGGTACGGCTCACCATCTATCACGTTGGTCTAACAGGAATCTCAGTGAGGCGTGGATACTTAGTTCATCTAGCGATGCATGTACCTCTGACTACCCCAATTGAGTTATAGTCGTGAGTTTACGTTACGTTACCGTGACCTCGTTTTCTGAAGGTCTCCATTTGCAAGTTGATGTAGGTCAGCGTCTATTTAGTGCATTCGCGTTATTTTCAATGGACTGAAAATATTCTGGCATTCATTTTGTAGCAAATACAATAACATAAAGTAATACAGTCACTCTACTTCTATAGTGAGGTGGATTACCAACCTCATCAACCCTGGTGTCAGGGCTATTATTGAGGCGCAAAAGGCTCCTGTAATAACTCATATAACGACCATGTACATACATCAGTAAGTAGTAACCGGGACCAACGGCTTAACGTGTCTTCCGGAACACGGATCATACAGTTACGTAAATACTTCTAATGCTGTTTAATGTTTTATTGATCTTTAGAGAATCCAAATTTATTGTTAAAGCGCTTAATTTAAGTTGACCTTTTCATTTCAACTTTATTTTCATTTTTTAAAACCTGCTTAGTTAGAAATGAATATGTAAATAATAAAAATAGAATGCCTAATTATATATCACAGTATTTCTTTATCTAGGAATAAATTAATTATGTAAATTGTGTATTCAAAACATGAATTCTAAATATAACGTTATTAAACTTACAAGAATTGAAGATAAAGTTTGAGGGGATTATTACTTCTAGTTAATTTTATCATCATTAATTTATGGGCCACGCTCACAAGAGCACTCTCCATTCTTGTCTCTATCAAAGGCCAATTCTTTCACTTCCTTATCACCTTCTCTCATAAAGCTTAGCTTATAGTTTATTTAGTAAACTAATAAACATAAATATAAACTATTTAATATTACATCTATGACTGGATATGTAAACGGCCGTATCTGACTAGTACACGTTGGTGGCGCGATGGTGGTGGAGCTTTTTAGTTCGCTCGAAAATAGTGGATTACTTGCCTATAATAGTATGTAGATTAGATCTTAGGTTTGAGTCTCAGCCAGATTAATTTAGGATTACTCGTTTTTAATTGACTCAACCCTGGGTTTTTGTCCAACAATCCGTAGTGGAACAGTATTGTCAAGAATACTCAATCCCTCGAAAAAAAAATTATGATGAATAGAAGATTTCGCATAACACCGGAGCGTAAATTGCTATTTATCCTACCTATAAGTTAACACAAAAAGCAGACATTAAGAATTTCCACCCAATTCCTAACAATAACGTCACAATTTCTCAATAACTCAGCATCTTTATTCACACGGTCATCAATCTGTCATGAGACACGTCCCAATTCAAGTAGCAATTACTGAGTCCGTTCGTCATCAGATAGGTGATGCGTGTGGTCCACTCAGCGGTTCTGAGAAACAACAACCTAATGTGGGACATGAAATATCGTGGAATCACCAACTAGAGTCAGGTGAAGTTGCAACGGTAAACTAAAAATAAGAGGTTGATAATTATTTTATCGCCCGCCTCTTTGGACTAGTGGTTGAGCAACGGTCTCATGATCCCGGGGGGATATACCGCGAAAAATCACTTTATGGTCCTTAGTTTGGTTAGGGCATTGCAGGCTGATCGCCCGATTGCATGTTAAGCAATCGGTCCCGGCTACTATTTACTTAAGTAAGTATTAAAGTCGTTACACTAGACATATCAGGGGCCTCTGACGGTTCAATCGTAACCCTGACACTAGGGTTGATGAGGTTGGTCATTGCGGTCATAACCCACTCGAGAGAAGATAATTTTATACTGTACTAGGAGCGATAAAAATCCCGAAGGCGTTGAGCTGCTTATCTTCCCGATAGCGTAAAAATCAACAAGGCTTTTTTGTCTTTTCCGACAAGACGGACAATATTAAGTGGGCGACGGGCTTGTCATCTTTCATCATACGCTTCATCGTACTCATTTTAGCACTTTATATCTAGAATTATTTTTCGACGACGGGTTATTATTATAGTGTCAGTATTAACTTTCATGGCTTCGTGACAATCAAAATTCTAAATCCAACCCAACAAAATTAAAACGACACTTGCCACTCAGTCACCGAATTACTCTTCCCAAAAATAAGAATCAATCAACCCCAAAACCCGCAACAAAACTAAAAGCAGACCAACTTAAAACCTCAACCTGATATTTTTTTTAGCATCCAACTGTCACTCACACGTCACCAGTGGATCTGTCTGTCCGTCTGTCTGGGTAACCCGACTCTGAGCATTCACTTAATCTTTATTGACGTGGCTACTTACAACAGCTTTCCTCTCAATGGTCAGGCAAAAATGCTCCCTGGCTCTTAGATAAACGGTCCACGGCGTCCGAAGAAAAACTTGCCGAGTATTTTGAACAGCGTTCATTAGTAGCTCGTTTTCTTCTTAAGAAGACAACGTCTGTTATATTGATTTTTATTGATGGATTTTTTGGTTTTAGTTCCGAAGGATGAGCTCCGTGGCGATCTTGAATTGACAGTGATAAGGTTTTTGTCTTTTATCGTTTTTGATGATTGGTTCGTATTGAGTCTGGCTGGAAGATAATTCGTTTTTATAATTTACACTGCTCAAATGCGAAGCATTTAATACTGAAATTCACGTAATACTGTTTAGTCACTTGAGTATTACTGTACAAAAACAAAGATATGACCGTAGTCGCTGTTACCAAAATTTATTTCCCAAAAAAAATAAGTCTGCATCTGCAATTTTTGAATTGTACGATTGCCATTAATTTTTTTTGTATCATTATCATTACCAAAACCTATCAAATCAACACGTGAACTTCAAAGCACACTTCCTTAACCCGTAAACTTGACACTGTGAATATGCGTGCGGTAGGTCGTCTTAAACTCTCCCGTAAGTTACCAACTTCACAACAAGTTAGCGAACTTATAGACAATTTGCTCAGAATATTTGATGTTGCTGATTCAGTTTTACATGACAGACAGAAGACAGACAAGACTTTGCTCCGATGTCAATCTCCGTGACTACAAGACTTCTGTTCAAATAGTTGATGACAAGCACAATAAAGGGGAGGATGTTATCTTGGATCAAACGTCAAGATGAGACTGACACGTCCTTAGTTATCATAGTTCAGACGCGTTCTTGAGAATATTGCTTTATGTAAAACTGAAATATTTATGCTCTATCTATTGAGAGCCGTGGTAGCCCAGTTGGTAGAACGCATGCCTCTCTTTTTGATGTCGCAGGTTCGAATCAAACACAGGATTAAACCAATGATTGTCGAGTTTGTTTTCCAATTCGTGTTTGGATCATAAATGATTATATCACGTGCTCAGCGGCGAAGGAAAACATCGCGAGAAATGCATTTTCGGAGAACTGTGACTTAACCTGTACTGGGCTGGTTTTCTCAGTTAGTTCAGTTCAGTCGCTTCTGTACAAAATCGGACCTGTCAATATCTTCAGGTTAGGTAAGCGTACCCTGTGAAAAACGGGATAATGCTAGGGAGATGGTGATAATGCTCTATCCAGGTTATATGAAAACGCACATTATATTGACGAACATTGTGCTTAAAGCACTGGAAGTAATAAAAGGTGATGCTGTCAACTCGCAGTAGAGCACCTTGGTGGAGTATGGGCATAGTATGGTGGTTGAGGGTAGCCTTAATCAACCTGGTAGTAGTACTATGGATGTATAAGCTATTGATGTTAATTATGTGTGTAATATAACTTTTATTGCTTTTAGCGTGTCATGTTACGTAGGGCAAAATCCAAAAAAAAGTCATCTCCCCATTCAAACCGTATCAGCTGAAAAATGTTTTTTTTTTTCTATTTTTGTGTGAAAATGTCAATGCGGTTCAGAGAATACATCTACTTACTAAGTTTCAACAGTATAACTATTATAGTTTCGGAAAAAAGTGGCTGTAACATACGGACGGACAGACAGACATGACGAATCCATAAGGGTTCCGTTTTTGCCATTTGGCTCATCATCATCATCAATTTAAGAGCCAAACTCTTGTCGGTGTAGCATTTTCCATTCCAGTCTATTAAAGGCCAATTCCTTGACTTCCCTATAAGACACGACCCGACGTTAACCTTTTCTTTAATCTGTTCCATTTGGCTACGGAACCCTAATTAATCCTAGACTTTCAAACTGATACCTATATTTAACATCATAGTCAAAGAGTAAATGTCAAAACAGGAAAGACCAGAGAATGCAAGCAAATACGAGTCCACTCCACCTGACACTTGTGGTTCACGATCCACAGTCAAAATAAACACAGAGTCGTGCGTGCGCGCATCGACCTTACTTTTCAACGGCTCAGACAGACAAACGAACGTTTTTTGCTTTACAATACTATGATAGTTTAGTGTGGATATGCGAGGTGTATTTTGTATAGTGATGGTAAGATTAGTCGTGCTATTTGTCATGTCTAAACGGTATATAGTGATTTATTTTTGTACACTCATATTGTTAATTATAAAAGAGAAAGTAGCCTCTTCTTTGCGTAAAATTCAAATGGTTTTTTACAGAAGCGACTGCCTGTCTAGTAAGTAATTAAGTAAAATGTTTATTTTTCATAAAAAATACAGAAAATATTGGTACAATAAAAACCCCACAAAACCAATTCCTAAATGTTATTATGTTTTAAAATACTTACAGTTAACTTACAGCTAAGAGATCTTTTGCATAAGATGTTTAAATAAAGATTTACTAAATTTATTTATATTGCACTCCTGACGTATGTCGACCGGCAGCATGTTGTACAGATACGGTATTCGTTTACGAAGTGTTCTGTCACCGAAGTACTTGTTGACTCGCGGTACAAGATACCTGCCCGTCGACCTTCCAACCCGCGGAACGAAACCCAGCCCAATAAAGATTAGGTCACATACCTGCAAAACGCATTTCTCGGGAATGTGGCTTTCCTCGCGATGTTTTCCTTTACCGAACACGTGATAATCGTTAATGATACGAACATAAAATTGAAAAAAATAACGAAAATCTTTGGACCCGTGCTGGATTCGACCCATTCTTTCATCTCTGCTACCACAGCTTTCCATATAAAACAATCAATCAAATATACTTTATTGCACACAACATACATAACACACAAATGGATGATAGATACAGTATAATCAGACAGCCTTATTGCTAATCAGCAATTTCTTCCAGGCAACCAGTGGAAAGGAAACATTTATTAAATACTATTCAAGCTTGCAAAGCGTCGTCCTCTAGTTGTAACAGTCATATCCACATTAACCTCATCATATTCACGTCTTGCCCCAAATCCAAACATATCAAGTATTGATTGATTGATGTTTGTTCGCCGCATTAGTGGTCCTAAGGTATTTGTGTGGATGATATTAAGACGTCAAGTAATTATAATATTATTCATCTCCCAACGCACTGTTATTAATTCTGACAGAATGCTCAGTCAATCATTCTGGAGTGTTTACTTGGGAACTGATTGATTTTTTTGGGTTGATTAATTTTTGTTGACTACGATGGAAGGTATGGACAAGTTTTTTTTTAATGATGGACTATTTGGGGTTAAAGCTATGGACACGCACGTACTCTTGTTACGTTTGTCAAGTAAATGATCGATAAAGTAAAGAAAAAAAGAATACATACATAAACTCACGCCTATTTCCCACCGCACTAAGCAGATACTATGGAATTCCATTTGCTTCGATCCTGACATACTTCACTTGCTTCTTTCACATTCATCGATCGTTTCATACACGCACGCCGGGTCAGAGTAGATCGTACTGAACCTTTTCTAAGGACATCTCCAATTTGGTCAATTTAAAAACCAGCCTAATACAGGTTATGTCACATACCTTCGAAACGTATGTCTCGAGAGTGTGGGTTTTCTCATTTTTTTTCATTCACCGCTGAGCACGTGATAATTGTTTATAATCCAAACATGAATTCGAAAACAAATTCGAAAATCATGGATTTAGGCCTGTATCGAGATTTGAATTTGCGATATTTTTTTAATAAGTAGCCGATAATACTAAGGTTTGTAAATTTCCTGTGATAAGAAGGGATCTCTTTGGTCGATATTTGATATTTTTCTCGGCAGGTTATACTGCACAAGATGTCCTTTTAATATGCTATCACGGAGCTCCGTGCGTCGTTAAGTTTGCGGACGAGTGGAGTGCAAAGTTGGAGTATGAACTATTTGCTCCTACTTTTGTATGGCGCGCGTTTCGCACTCACTTGGCCCTTACAACTTCTTTCTTCTATTCTGTGGATCATACAATGCCGCTGTTTTTCCTTTACAGTTACGGGACCATAAAAACGACCAAACTAAAATAACTCCCCGAGATAACGCGACAGAAAGAAAGCCTGGATAATGTATGCTAAGCACTGAACCTCTAAGTTCCAAGGTTCCCCCAGAGCACTATAACGATGAACTGCACTGAAGAAGTGAATTCATTTGCATTTTCTATGCACCAAGCTGACTGCAGACTAGTAAATTCCAGGGTAGATTACTTTTGGATACCTTGCCGCGGAGACTTTTATGAGGGATCTGGGTGGAAGGTATTGGGTTGGATGGAATCTTCATTATTAAACTCATGCTCGTAATCTGAATCAACAACCCTCGGAAAGCAACTAACGATTATGTAACTTAAAAAAATCTATGGCAATATTGTCACTTAACATAACATAAATAGCCTATATACGTCCCACTGCTGGGCACAGGCCTCCCCTCAATCAACCACTATATTGTCACTTATCCATCTTAAAAAAATTAAGTCTCTTATCTCACCAGGACACCATGCTGGCGCACCCCACAGTCACCACCAGCACCACCTGATTGACACCTGATTTCTAGTTGGTGCAACCAAGAAGACACCAGAGAGGTAATGTTTCTACAACTGCATACATAAGGCCCAAACGCAGGGTTACTAGCTAATCAATATATTTAAAAACTATCCCTTTATCCCATAAAACGTCCACACATACTTACGCACCACTTAGTCACGTGACATACACACAACATATTATGTAAGTACCAAAACAAATTCATACATCACAAACACAAATAGAAAAATCTACAAAGTATCCAACACAGACATAAAGAGTGTTGTCCAATTGACAGACAGATCGATCGCGGAGAAAGACGCCTTGCGTCTGCAATGACGGGCCGCGACGGATGGCGACGGATGGCGACGGACGGCGACGGACGGCGACGGGCATTGCAGACGATGGCGGACAGCGGACACGGGCGGGGACAGACGGGCGCGGACGAGGCAAGACGAGACACGTCGTCTGAGGGGTCGGCTGACAAACTCATCGGGTGCTAGGGCTGGCAGCTTTTATCTTTTTAGATAGCATTGAAGAGTCGGTTTTGTGTTTTAAAGTATAAGTATTTATTGGTACAATATTATTTAAAAAATATAGACATGTTTTATATTTACGTAGATATAATGTGGTTGATCCTTCTCTGATCACTAAACTATGAACAGCAAAAAAGTAAGTAAATAAGACCATTTTAGTAACCCTGTGAACTTGAGTATTTTCATCAGCAAAAGTGACGACGGTAACTATTCAGTTTTCTAAGTATGTTTGTTGCTACAATATTTGTGTTTAGGTAGTCGTTGATATTGCTTTTCATTTCTTTTTCGATCACTACAGTTAGAGGATCAAAAAAGTTAGTAAATAAGTCTTGTCTATTCCTGTAAACGACAAGGTATATTTTCATCAGCAACATGATGCGAATGACGGCGGAAAACATTCAGTTTTCTAGTTTGTAGCTAGCATGCTAACAACCCTAGCCCCGCGACAATCCACCAAAACAACCGCCTCATTTCTTCCATTCGAAGCGCGCTTCCTGTCGATTCGTCGGCAGTAATTGATAATGACTGAATCAATTAAACTGGTTTATCCCGCTTGATTGATTGACTCAGACGCGGATATGTCGAGTCACGTTGACTTCTTGGCTTAAGCCTAAAGCCGCGGATCATTGCGGGAGCTTGAGCCCGTGGGAGATTTTTAATCCTTTCTGACTTTGTCAAGTGATTAAAGAAGCCAAATAGACTAACAAAAATGTCGTTAGATTGGTTAGTTAGGTTAGTCAAGCTTTACAGAAGGTATTCGCTCACGACTATGGCGTCGTATCGTCAGAACCCTAGAGGCCCAATCTCACTAGGACACCAACAAAATATGTATACTGTTGAAAAACCAACTGTGTGTTAAATATGCTCACTTTTTCTCGTGGCGCCACGGTGGTAGCACATGGTGTCTCCCTCCCCCCGTAATTTCTGAAAAATACTGTATTATGTCTATCTTTGGGTTTCGATTTACTACTTGTATGGCAATTATACTATTTAGTGTGCAAAACTAGCACAGACTGTTAGTTTCTTTCACAAGTAGAATGGTACGCATTTTCACACACCATGTTTCGTACCATAACAATTAAGAGTTATAACGTTGAACTATTGTAATTTTATTAATTTTAATCTCTTCAAAATTAATAATAATAATTATTATTTATTCATAATAATATTTAAAATTTCTTCTTTTTTAAAATTTTATAACATAAATACTTTATTGCACAAACAGGAAAAAACAAAATACAAAACAAAAAACTTAAGAACAATAGAATAACTTTTATGAATGAATTGTATTATTTAATACTATTTTACTAATTATGTCAGTAATAATTTGTGATTGAATCTAATATTATTATTTTAACTACCTCTAAATATGAAATTAATTAATCTGAATCTGAATGAAAGGATACAATTATTATTAAATTAAAATAAAGTGGCAATGGCAACACGTAATAAAGTCCTCTGTCTCCAGCACTAGAATTCCATGAGGACGCGCCATTTTTATTTTATTGCCCTAGGTCCAGTCTTTGTTTCATGGCATATAATAAAACGTATTCAGCCGTCAAACCGCTCCGTCGTCTTATAACGTCTCTGGCTCTCATTCCGAGATTGATGTGATCGGTTATTCGCTGACCGGTATTCAGTTTTATGTACAACGCTTCGTTTGTGGCTAATACGACGCAGATGCTACAAGTAACTGCAGTCATTGGTGTAAGATATTTGTTTATTACTGGAACCAATATTAGACAGCCAAATGACTGGATATTGTATTTAATATTACTTTATTTGTTTTCTTTTTTCTTTTTAAGGACTTCTAAGGCCCTGTGCTGAGGTTGAGTAAGGAGATAATGATGGGTGTTAATCAATAAAACTCATTTGTACTCATTGTTACTTAATCCACGATTCAAATTCGAAAAAAGGCAAAAAGTAAATTGAGATTAATTTTTGATCCTGGCTTATATTTCTAGATAAGCATTTTATAATTTATCTTTCACTTAGTGTAATACTCTATTTGGATATAGGCGGGTAACTATCACCATAAGGGTTCCTTTATCCAAGGCACCAAGAGTTCACTGTAAGTTGTTTTATGATTGTAGCTCTGCCGACCCCGATTGAGATAATAAGTTAGGTTCGTCTGTTTACGCAAGAGTTCCTCAACGCAATGTAAACTGCGCTATAGACCATCAAGTCGCCACATTGGTAGACACTAGAATTAAGTACCAGGGCGTAAGGATCGGCTCAGAGATTTGCATCGGCCGCGCTGCCATCAATCAGCCACCCGCTCGAGGGTACAGGTTCCAGTCCCGCTCAGGCAGATCTGAGAGATAACGCCTCCGTGTATGATGCGATTATTAATACCGACTCGGCGATTATTCGCGGTGGTAAGAATGTACGGATTAGAATGTGGGTTTGATTTTTTTTGTTTTGATTGGCTGGGAGGGGTTGAGTAGAAAAACATAGCTTGAAACTAGTCACAATGATAAGTATTATCACCTCTTCATTCTTCTCTTATCTCGTGTTTCATGGGGTCTGCTAAACCTAACCTGACCAGAAGTTTTGACAGGTCCGGTTTTTCACGGGTCCGCTTATCTAAAATCCGGTTTTTTACAAAGATAAAAAAACATAACACACAACATAAACTCATCATCTCCCTAACATTATCCCGTTTTTCACAAGGTCCGCTTATCTAACCTGAAGATTTGACAGGTCCGGTATTTTACAGAAGCGACTGCCTGTGCGACCTTCCAACCCGCGAAGGGAAAACCAGCCCAATACAGGTTAGGTCACATACCTCTGAAAATGCATTTCTGTTCACCGCAGAGCACGTGGTAATCATTTATGATCCAAACATGAATTCGACAACAAATTCGACAATCATTGGTTTAGGCCTACACACAATATAAACTCTCGACTATATTTCCAATGGTGGTAGTCAGTGGGGGTATGTAATAAATAAATAAATAAATAATAGATAAATTAGACGTTCAAAAAATCTATCCGTTTGACTACATAAATTACAAAAATATACCTTAAAACCGGTAAAAAAACAGCTATTCGCATTTCCACAAGTCCAGAAATGAAATCTCTCAAGATGTCAAGAGACGAGTGACCGATTAGTATCTACAAAGCTAGCCGTCAGCGGTGAGGCTCGAGTGACGTTCATCCCCCCCTCGAGTGACAGGGCGGAGGGGGAGATGGGGGAGTAATCCAGTCTTCACGTGGACTTTGGATTTGAAGAGTTCTGGAAACGTTAAATGTTATGACGGGCGAAGTTGACTGTATTTTTTGGGAAGATTTTTGAGTATGTTATTTCATTCATTTGCTATCATAGAAAATTGGTAGTTTCCAGGAATGGTGCCCGAGGTACATGAGGCTTAAACATAGCGAGATTTGGGTGTATATTATTATACTTTGCACTTCTGCCTACCTCTTTGGTATATAAGCGTTATGCTGTGTTATGTTAAACAACGTGTGTCCCGTCTGAAGTATGAGTTACGGAAAAGAAGCTATTTGGAAAAAGACAGTTTTGATTGTTTCTAAGTTTTCATCATTCCGATCTTTAGGGAATTAAATATAACACTAAGATTTTGCAGTTTAACGCTGTGGAAATGGTTATAGTGTAAATATAACGCCACAGACTATGGCTCATCTAACATCTTACCCCGCGTGCCCTGATACCTGAACGCGAGAGGAGCTGATGAATGCCACCGAAAATGCCGTCCGAGTGGCAAAATACTGGCCTGAAAAAATCTGAATGCCATCGACCCGATAAGAAGAAGAAGACCAAAACAATATGTTTGTTGGCAATTACATACATACATAAACTCACGCCTTTTTCCCACCGGGGTAAGCAGAGACTATAGAATTCCATTTGCTTCGATCCTGACACACTTCTCTTGCTTCCTCCACATTCATCAATCGCTTCATACACGCACTAAAAGAATAGATTTTAGGGAATTAAATATAACACTAAGATTTTGCAGTTAAACGCTGTGGAAATGGTTATGGTGTAAAATAACAATATGTTTGTTGTCAAAATTTAAGAACACTCAACAGCAACGACACCTGATAGGAGAAATAGGCAGTTTTTATCCTCATTTACACACCACTTTCACTTATTTCACAAAACAAAAAAAATGTTTTTTCTTGCCTTCACTGACGATGACGTGGAGTATAAACAGTCCAATCCGCTTTACCGTCAAGAAATACGTAGACTACTTGAACCTATTAACTGTTCAATTCAATGTCAATGCTATTCAACAGTTATGTCGTGAGCTTTTATCCCTTATTCTATTTTTTTTAATAATCGTCTGAAGTCCCGGATAAGCAAGGATATTACCGTTATAAGGACTACTGGCATATAAATAGAGGGTGTTTTGAAAAAGGAAAATGTTTTAAAAGCCCGTAAGAATTAAGTTTGATTTGAAAGAATAAAGCAGCAAATAAAATAAAAAAAAATATATGTGTTTTTGGGGTCATCCACAGGGATTCGAACCCAGGGCCTCTGGATCGTGAGCCCAACGCTCAGCCACTGGATTACAGCCTGCGACAAGAAACAAGAACAAGACATTCCTCAACCACTAGAGTCCGTTACGAATTAGAAGGTGCTTGTGCTAGTCATAAATCTAACCTACCCTAACACCAGGGTTGATGTGGTTCCCCCCCAATGGATTCTCGCCTTGTCGTGGCGGGGGGGCTCAGTAGCTGCATCGGCGGGTGCCGCTTTAGCCCAATGATGCAGTGAAGCTAAGAAGAATCCAGCGCGGCGCGTGGCAAAGTCCACCGCTGCGCAACCCGTAACCCTTAGCGCTTTGTGGTGGGGCGCCAAAGGGTCGGGGGCCGCTTCCACATTGAGTGGAGGGGGCCGCGAGGAGACAACCTCTGTAAAAAACCGCCAGGAGGAGGCGTTTCGCCTGCGCGCGGCGGTCGTTCGTATTGCACGGCGGCCGTCGGGCCACCCGCAACCCTCGGTTTCCGAGGCGTGGGGGCCGCTCCCACACAAGTGGGGGGGGCCGCGAGGAGACAACCTCTTTAAAAATCCACCTGGAGGAGGAGGCGCGTTGCGCCGTCGGTGACGGGTTCGGCGGCCATGAATACATGCCCGTCGGACAGGCTTCGGCCACCGTCGCCAAACTTGTTATCCTGGTTAGGTGTCGTGGACATGTCTCGCGGCCTACCAGGACCAAGGGGCTTGCCTTGGTCGGCCGGCCCAAGAGGAGACAACCTCAATAAAAAACCCCCAAAGTCCCGGCGTTGAGGTGCCTTCGGGCCTTCGCGCGGCGTCGGGACGCCGGCAGGTGGCGGAGGGGGTATTCTCCGCCCGCTAGCGACCAACCCTGGGGCACCTCCCGCACCCCAGTGGTATTAGGGTTACCCGGGCACAGGGGGCACTGCTCGGGTGGACCACCCCTTCCCCCATACTCGTGGGACTCAAAATGAATACTTCTAAACCTAATAAAGTCGATGTATCGGAGCTGAAGAAAGAGGTAGGAAAGGGAGAGGTAGGAGAGGAAGAGAAAAAAAAGCGTGCTCAGGCACAGTTGTTCACCGGCCTTGATGCGGACGCCAAGTCCGCGGGGCATTCTGTGGCGCATCCGGGATCCACCACCCCGGAAGCGGCGCAATGCCCTGGCCTAGGCGCTTGCGCCACCCGTCCCCGTGAAGGGACAGAGGAGGGAGGAGGCGACTCTGAGAGGCTGATCCTAAGCGGCAGGGATCAGGCACTCGGAATCGACTTACCCGTCACCACGAAGGCGGCTAGCCAGGAGGAGGAGTCAATGGACTCGGACTCCTCTTGCGCTACCATGGTGACGGCCTCGTCGGTGAGGTCCGACCTAATAAGGCCGTTCCTTAAAAGGACCCGGTCAGACCCCGAGTTGGAAGAGGACTCCGGCGAATCTGTTGTGTTGCCCCTCAAAGGGGTGGCACACAAGTCAAAGAGGGGGAGAGGTCGCCCACCTACTTCTGGCAAATATGTCGGCCTGGCCGCAGCCAAGGCCGCAGCCAAGGCCGCCTATAACGCCGAGTTAGCGGAGACTCTCCGACTTGAGGCGGAAGCGGAGGTCGCTGATGTGGCCCGCAACATGAAGGAGGCTAGGGCCTCTGTACAGCCCAACCCCCCCCAGCTGGAGGAGAAAGACCAGCAGACAGGCGCTGCTCTTGAGAAGGTTGTGAGGACTTCACTGGAGACCATCACAATGGTCGCCACAAAGTCCTCTAATCTCAAGGGGACATATGTCCGGGCCCTTAAAGACGCAGTCAAAGGGATTCAGGAGGCGGTGTCCCTAATAAGAGCCCGGTCCATGTCAGAGGAAGTCGTGCGGCTGGAGGCTGCCAACTCTCGGCTAGTGAAAGAGGTCGCTGACCTCCGTCGCGACCTGCAAGAGCTGCGTCAGCGCCCAGCCCAACCGTCGGAGCCAGGTCTACGGCAAGTACTGGAGGAGGTTTCCCGTGCCAATGTCGAAGCGTTCGGCACCATGCTGAACGCAAGACTGGCGGGAATCGAGGATCGCCTCCTCCCAGAACCGCGACGTCGGCCCCCGCTTGCAGCGGACATCAGAGCAGCCAGGGCAGACCCTGCTCATAAAGAGCCAGCAGGGGCCCCGGCCGCCTCTACCAGTAATGGGCAAACCACCGGTCAGCGAGGTAAAACGGCCCGAAAGGTGGTTGGCAATGACAGCCAAGCTTCTCCGGCCCCCCCTCCTGCGGGAAAGAAAGGGAAGGGCAAGAAGAAGAGGATGGCGGCAAAGGAAGCTGCAGAGGCACGAGGCTCGATTGCCCCCACACCGGCGGAGGTGCCATGGACCACGGTTATTGGCCGAAAGGCCAAGAGCAAGGCGGCAAAAGCTGCCAAGAAGCCGCAAAAAGCCCAGCTCACGGCACAAAAGAAAAACAAACTCCGGACACCAAAAACGGCAGCGGTCACTCTGACCCTAGTGCCCGGAGCGGAGGACAGGGGGATCTCCTATGCCTCCATACTCTCCGATGCAAAGCAGCGCGTCCGTCTTGCGGACCTCAACATTGACAGTTTGAGATTCCGCAGGGCAGCGACGGGAGCGCGCATGCTGGAAATTGGCGGGGAGAACCCAGCCGAAAAAGCGGATGCCCTGGCAAATAAATTGAGGGAAGTCCTCAGCCCGGAAGCAGTCCGAGTCGCCAGGCCTGTGAAGTGCGCGGAAATCCGCGTCACAGACCTGGACGACTCGGTCGACGCTATCGAGGTAGTGGACGCGGTAGCTAGGGAGGGGGGATGCCCGGCCGACACGATTAAGTGCGGAAGGGTAGTTTTCGGCCCGAGAGGCGACGGAGCGCTCTGGCTTAGTTGCCCGATAGCCGCTGCCAAAAAGGTGACGGATACTGGTCGCGTCCTGGTAGGCTGGACTTCGGCCAGGGTGAGGCTCCTTGGCCCCAGACCAATGCGGTGCTATCGCTGCTTGGAGTCAGGGCACGTGGGCGTCAAGTGCTCTTGTGAGGTTGACCGCAGCAGGCTCTGCTTCCGTTGCGGCCAACCGGACCATAAGGCACGAGACTGTGACGCCGAGCCCAATTGCCCTGTCTGTGCGGCAGCGGGCAAACCGGCGGCTCATTCAATTGGCGGCGGCGGATGCATTTCTGCCGTCAAAAAGCCGACCGACACGGCCCCAAAGAAGAAAGTGCCGAATCGGAAGGGGCACAAGGCCAAGAAGACCAGAGAGGAGCGGATGGACACCAATCCATAAATGGCATCCATCCGTTACCTGCAGGCCAATATCAACCACTGCGCCAGGGCACAGGACCTTTTGGCCCAAACCATGGCGGAGTGGTCGATAAGCGTGGCGGTAGTCGCCGAGCCATATGTGATCCCTGCTCGAGACGACTGGGCAGGTGACCACGGCAATTCGGTCGCCATTGTTGCTCCCGCAGCTGGCGGCTCCCCTCCCTTCGATAAGGTAGCGAAGGGCAGGGGATGCGTCCTGGCTGTTGTGGGAGGGGTCGCAGTCGTGGGGGTCTATTTTCCGCCGAGCTGGCATTTTGTTGACTTTGAGCGGGCCCTCGCTGAGGTTAGCGCATTAATCGCGCAGGTCCCCTCTCTCCCCGTGATCGTCGCGGGGGACTTCAATGCCAAGTCAGTGGCTTGGGGATCACCCGCGACTAACGCGAGAGGAGTGGAGCTGGAAGATTGGGCGGCGATTTCGGGCCTGGTGATCCTGAACAGAGGCACTGAGAACACCTGCGTTCGCCAACAGGGGGGGTCAATCGTGGACCTCACGTTCGCGACCCCTTCCATGGCCCGAAGAATCCAAAGGTGGAAGGTGGAGGTAGACGTGGAGACACTGTCGGATCATCGATATATCAGCTTCGATGTCTCTACGTCTTCCTCCACAATGGCGTCTGTGGTCCGGTCCTCTGCTGGGGATGGCCCTCGATGGGTGTTGGGGAAGCTTGACCGAGAGCTGGCTGAGGAAGCGGCTCTGGTGGAGAGCTGGCTGGCGGACACCTCCAACCCTACCGAGGATGTGGACGCGGGAGCGGAGCTGCTCGGCGCATCGCTAACTAACATCTGCAATGCGTCGATGCCCAGAGCGAGACCGCTCCCACCTCGTAAGCAGGTGTACTGGTGGCACGCCGAGCTGCGCGAATTACGCAAAGCTTGCGTCGTTGCACGCCGCGTCTACACGAAGTACCGAAGGCGTCGCATCCGTGACAGGCCTCTGGAGGTTGCCCTGTACGCCGAATACAGGACCGCCTGTAGTGCCCTCCAGACGGCCATATCACGAGCCAAACAGGAGTCCTGGGAAGAGTGGCTTGCCATCCTAAACCGGGACCCTTGGGGCAGACCATATCGGGCAGTAAGGCGGAAGCTCCGGCCCTGGGCTCCGCCACTCACCACGACTCTCGAACCCCAGTTGGTTGAGAGCGTGGTGCAAACGCTGTTTCCGAGTCGGGCGTGGTCTGCCCGGCCTGTGACCGTCACGGATGAGGAGGAGGTGCGGCCCGTGTCTGAGGCGGAGTTGCGGTACGCCGCGGTTAAACTCCGCCTCAAAAAGACCGCTCCTGGGCTGGATGGGGTGCCGGGGCGAGTGCTGGCCCTAGCGCTTTCGGAGCTGGGGAGCCAATTTCGGGCCCTATTTACCCAGTGCCTGGCACAGGGTCGCTTCCCCAGCTCCTGGAAGGAGGGAAAACTTGTCCTCCTCAGGAAGGACAGCCGTCCGGCGGATCAGCCGTCTGCATACCGGCCGATCGTGTTGCTCGGCGAGACAAGCAAGCTCTTTGAGCGCGTGCTCGTTCATCGTCTCGCTGAGCATATAGATCTACATCACACCCAGTTTGGGTTCCGTGTTGGCCGGTCTACCATCGACGCCATTACCCGCGTCAAAGAGCAGGCGGAAGAGGCGGTCGCCCAGGGTGACGTGTTGTTGGCTGTATCGTTGGACATATCCAACGCCTTCAACACGCTCCCCTGGGAGGCGGTCATGTCGGCATTGGACCGGTTCGAGGTTCCCGGCCACCTGCAAAGGTTGGTCCGGGACTATTTCGAGGGAAGGACGGTGGCGTTCCCGACGCGGAACGGATGGGCTCGTCGGGTTATGTCGTGCGGTGTTCCACAGGGTTCGGTCCTGGGACCGTTCCTGTGGAACATCGGGTACGACTGGGTGTTGCGCGGGGCCACGTTGCGGAGGGTCAACGTAACTTGTTACGCTGACGATACTCTCGTGTCGGCCCGCGGCAGCACCCACCGAGAAGCCGGCGTCCTCGCCACGGCGGGTGTAGCGCAGGTGGTGCGCCGTATACGGCTTTTGGGCCTCGAGGTGGCCTTGCACAAGTCTGAGGCCCTAGCGTTCCATAGGCCTCGGAACGCGCCACCTCCCAACGCCCACATTGTGGTCGGCGGAACCTCCATCGCCATCGGGTCGACGATGAAGTACCTAGGACTCATCCTCGATGGCAGATGGAGGTTTGAAGAGCACTTCCGGCGCTTGGTCCCGAAACTGGTGGCTGCAGCCGGAGCTCTTGGAAGCGTCCTCCCGAACCTGGGAGGTCCCGAAGGGTCGTGCCGCCATCTGTATATGGGGGTGGTGCGCTCTATGGCACTGTACGGTGCGCCCATATGGGCGGAGTCCCTAAGCGTCCGGAATCGGACCCTGCTGCGACGACCGCAGCGGGTCATGGCGCTTAGAGTGGCCCGGGCATACCGTACAGTGTCGTACACAGCGGCCTGTCTAATAGCGGGCAGTCCGCCGTGGGAACTTGAGGCGCGAGTTCTCGCGGCGGTCTATAGACGGCGCGTGGAGGCCAGAGAGAGCGGACAGATCCCGCACCCTCTGGAAGTAGGTCAGTGGCGAAACGAGGCTCGCAATACTCTCTTCCGCGATTGGGACGAGGCGCTTGAGTCCCCGAACTCAAGCCGGGAGTTGGTGGCGGCAATTCGACCAGTCCTTCGGGACTGGATCGAGTGCCCTGGCGCTCCCACCTACCACCTCACGCAGGTCCTCACCGGGCATGGGTGCTTTGGTGAGTACTTGTTTAGGGTGGTCAGGAGGGAACCAACTGCGGAGTGCCACCATTGTGTGAGCGGCATAGTGGACACGGCACGACACACGCGCGAGGAGTGCCCCGCTTGGGCGGTCCCTCGCGCTGCCGTGTCCACAGTAATAGGGGCGGACCTCTCGCTGCCGGCCATGGTTAGGGCCATGAGCGGCAGCGAGCAGGCCTGGAGAGTGGTCGCCACCTTCGCGGACATAGTCATGTCCGCGAAGGAAGCGGCGGAGAGGGAACGGGAAGACTCTGTCGACTCGCTCCCGATTCGCCGCAGGCGACCAGGAAGGCGGCGACGGGCGCACTTGGTCGCGATCGACCGAGCGCCGCCTTGATGGGGACCTGTGGACGGTGGTCGGGGGACCGCCGTCCACAACATAGGTCTCGTGCTGTAGGGCTCCCCAAGTGTTCCGGGCAGCCCTCGGTGGAGGGGGAGGCGCTTGACGCGCTCCCATGGGCGCTGGGCCTTAAAGGGCATCCGCCGGCGGGGACGCGGTTGTGTGCAATTGCGTTCCCGTATCCCCGCCACACGGCGGCAAAGAGGAACACCGTTGGGTTTTAGTGGGTATACCGGGTGGTGACACCCGGGGAGTCCCACATAACCACGTCGTCCCCCCGGGCGGCGTGGTATGCGTAACGCATTTCCCAACGTCAAAAAAAAAAAAAAAAAAAAAAAAAAAAAGGGTTGATGTGGTTGGTATTCCACCTCACAACCCACACGACAGAAGAAGACTTAACCTTATCCCGTCTATAAGATCGTACTGCTGGGCAAAGGCCTCTCCTTCGCCTTTCCATTTTGCGGTCTTATTTCGTGGCTGACTTTGCTAACTAACGTATCTGTATTTTTTTGGCTAAAGTGATTTGTGTCTTATTAACAATTGTAAAAGGTAAGAATCAGGTTCGCCAAAATTTGCAAATACGTCCGTTCGCGACGTGAGCGATGATTTGTACCCTGACCAATCCTTCCGTTAAGGCCAGGTTTCCACAGACGCGGAGATGGGCGGAGAAGAGCGGAGATGTGCAGGAATCGACCAATCACTGAGGAAGAGAGTGACAGAGCGTCTTCGTTTTTCGCTTTCCCGAACCCTGTGATTGTTCAAATCCGCACAGCTCCGCGTCAATGGAAACGCAGCCTTAATGTCCAACTCGTCACGTCATCTCTTATAGGGTTCGTTATAGCCAACCTTAAAAAAATACACCCCGTAAACCTAGCAATGCGACACGATGACATTTGCGGATGAACGCGATGTTTGCGGAAACTGCGTTTCATGTGGGTATCAAATGTCGACTTAAGCAGTAACCCTACTTAACACGTACTTATTTGGGCCTTTTAACTGCATAACTGCTGGGCCCAACTGCATAACTGCTTGCCTTATAAGCAGTAGCGTTCAGCTGTTCTTACCTGCGAACAATGAGAATAAATAATAAACAAATTGTTGAATTTACAGTTGCACTGAGAAATGTTAACAAGTGTTGACAATGGATAAGGAAGCGCAAAATTAATTTAAATATTTTTGTTGACATACATAAATTGTAGCCTATTTAGTCTGTTATTGGCCCCCAGTCCTGCAGACACCTCCTGATTTAATTTTAAGTTATACCTGCCATTTTCTTTTCCACCGAAAAGGAAAGGGACGGATGATTGACAACTGTTAATTTTAAAATCAGAGAATGAATAAAATAGGTATCTCGCTGATCTCACAGTCTATCCTGCAAGTATGTATACAGTTCTCAAACTAATTTTATCTCATACATACTGGGTGTTAGTGACATCGTAACGAATACTGAGGGGGTTGATTCAGACTATGATTCTGAGTTAAAATCAAGTGGAATTTTCCGTCGCAAAATACATGATTTTTTTTTAGTTTTTTTAAATTATTTTCAATTCTATACTTTTGCGATGGAAAATTCCACTTGATGTTAACTCAGAATAATCAGATGAATCATCCCTCTCAGTATCCGTTACGATGACACTTACACCCCGTACAAGTACATACGGTAGCCATATAAGTAGGTATGGGTGTTAGTGACACCGTAACGAATACTGAGGGGGATGGTTCAGACCATGATTCTGAGTTGATATCAAGTGGAATTTCGTGTCAAAAAATTCATGAAAATTTTTCTTTTCTTTTTAATTATTTTCCAATCCATACTTTTGCGACGGAAATTTCTACTTGATATCAACTCAGAATCATGGCCTGAACCACCCCTCAAAGTTTTCGTTACGATGTCACTAACACCCTGTATATCATCACGCATATGAAAGCAATCCTTTTCAGGTTTGATAGAGCCACAAGTCACTAATAAGATAACCAACTTTATCGGTGGCAAAAAAAGCTTAAGTCAATACTTAATCTCAAATTTTAAAAAGTTATGCTTATTTCGTATCTTTCAAGTAACCTTTCAAAACCAGACTTTCATAAACAGTGTTCATAGTTAGATTAGTAAATTGGACTGGAAAGATTATAAGGAAGTGAATCAAATTATAATGTGAGTAAATCTCATGAGATTTCGCGCTTTCATGCGTCGACGCCCTTAATCAGAGTCTTGCGCAGACGGTCCGTCAGATTATAGTGAGCATGACGCATCGGGCTGCGCGCATGCGCACTGTAGAGCAGCGGGTTAGATTTTTTTTGTATCTAAAAGCTAAAAGGCTCTAGGCTTTTTATATAACATAGTGTGTAGTAGGCCATATATAGCCGTCTATAATGGTCGAGCCATCTGTGTTAGTCAACATTTCATGGTGCTCAAATTAAAAACTCATAGGTCCAGGTCCGGTACCGCGATCGTACCGAAGCTCCTCGTTTGAGAAGCAACCCCATGTAAAACAGGACTGTAACGAATTAATAATATTCGTGATTTTAAAACGTTTATATTAACTGAAACGGCCTCCAGTGGTTCAGCGTTCTGATCACGATCCGGAGGTCCCGGGTTCGAATCCCGGTGGGGACAAATCACTTTGTGATCCCTAGTTTGGTTAGGACATTACAGGCTGATCACCTGATTGTCCAGAAGTAAGACGATCCGTGAATCGGAAGGCACGTTAAGTCATTGGTCCCGGTTACTACTTAGTGATGTAAGTACGTAGTTTGGCGGCTCAATAATAACCCTGACACCAGGGTTGATGAGGTCGGTCATCCAACTCACAACCCACACGATAGAAGAAGAACTGAAAGAACTATTAGTTTAGATTATTTCTTTTAAGTATATAGTCCTTAGCAACTAGTTTACAAAATATTGTTTCTCCACTGTCCGCTATTCGCTCCGCTCATCACAATCTCTCTGCCAACCCGCGTAGGAGCAACCCACCTGCCCGTCAGGAAGTCCTCACATCAGACAGCCTAGGTTACCTAGGTTCTAAATCCAGCTTGGACTACATATAGCCTAGGTATTCTCCACATCACTAGCCGTCATGCTTCGCTGGGGCTGGAGAGCTAAATGAAAACAGATGTTATTTGCATGGATATTTGTAGGAGTGTAACTCAATTTAAAATAATAATAGCTCTAATGACAGAGTTTCCAATCAGCGATCCCCAAAAACACGACAGATGGCGTTGTTAAGTTTTTTCTTCGTTCAAACTTCTAGTTTAATGGATAACAGACATAATTCAATGTATATACCTGAGTCTCCACCGGACTTCGTATTTTTAATCTTTACGCAAAAATTGTTATACCATAGGGCTACTGCGATGCAGGGGAAACCCTAGTGCAGGGTCCGTTATTAACTTGTGTTAATTTTACTTTATTTTAATAAATAATTTTTACTTTATTTTTTTATAATGCATATTTTATCTTTGTTTTTGGGTATAAATGGGTATAAAACCCATTTTAATTCACCAAGCTACAAATACAACTTCCAGCCGTATACGTAGCAACATAATTCTATACAAAAATGTAATCGAAATATTAAACTATTTATTTAAAATATTGCTTTCTTGTAATTCTTTTAAAATAAATATTATTTTTTTACATTTATAATTATTTATAATTATTTAAAATAATTATTATTTTTGTACAATATACTTCTGTCATAACATTGTATTTTGAGAAAATAAAAATAAAATATAAATTATGTAATTATCACGTTCAAACAAAACAACGCCATCTATGTAGTTTTTGGTGAACGTAGCCTGAAAAGTCCCTCTTTGTTATACGAGGTATATGATAGTTCCCTACAATATTAAGTATCATTAATATTTCGTCGCATCATTGAACTTCAACCTCAGATCCATGCCATTACATGTGTTTATTCAACCATTACACAAGTATTTAGTATTGATCACTCCGACATTGACCTGCCAGACGCAGTCGGTTCAATCAGCTGATTGACAGCTGATATGCTGACGCCATCTTTGTACTGTCGCAAAATAAGAGCCACAGAGTAGAAAAGTACAGAGACAATATTTAAATAGATACATATTTTTGTATGGAATTTGTTTATTTAAAAAGTATTACTAAAATGTATTGCAATAACTTGTATCCTTTTTTGTAAGGTTCAAATAACCGTGACGTCACGTGTAGATGCTCTTTTATTACTACATTTGTAATAGAAACAGTATGTTGAAGGGTTATCTACTTCTATAAGGGTTAACGTATTTTAAATAGTAGATCACATCGATCGAGATAGGTAGATACCTAAGTAAATGAAATATATTGAAAATAATATAACTTTGAGGCAATAGATTTGTATTTTGAATGGAAAGAAATTTTTTTTTTTTAATTTTTATTTATGTATTTTTTTAATTATCTGTTTTTTTTTAATTTTAATACAAATTATATTTGTATAATTTAGTTATCTACTAAATGATTACGTTGTCTTACTTTGCAAATGTTCTGTGCACCTATGATTGGCTTATGTAACAGTCTAATTCCTGATGTAACTTTTATTTTATTTAATGTTTTATTATATAAGCTGTTGGTGTACCTTTTTTATAAATAAATAAATAAAGAAAGAAAGAAAGAAAGAAAGAAAGAAAGAAAGAAAGAAAGAAAGAAAGAAAGCAAGATGTAGGTACCTACTGTTAGTACTTACATCAGAATCGATCAGCCTAATCTTGACTTATGTCATTATGCTAATAAACGTCACAAAACTGGCTTTTGGACTTTGGCATATTTAACTCATACCGGGCATAAAAACTATTGAAGAACTTTACAAAATTTATTATTTATTTTTTAATTACGTTTGTGAAAAATAATTACAATTGTACTTATAATAGAGGTTCTGTTTACCTTAGTAATATTGTTTTCCTAATAATAATAATCAGCAACTCCGAAACATTAACATTTTACGTAGCAACATAACATAAGCGACCATCCCAATTGGTGTAGTCAGAGGTATATCTATCACAAGATTCAAAAATATCTGTATTCAGTAGCTTAGTTACACTTTGAATCGTCATTTTGTATATAATGAATGTCTCGCCCGCCTATAACTACTGCAGCTTCTCACAACCTGCATAACTGACATGTATAGATGAACTAAGTACCCACGCCTGTCTGAGCTTTCTGTTAGACCTACGTATCATTTTATACAATGATAATGACAAATGTGAAGTCTCGTACTTCAAGCTACTCTACGCTTCAAGACATAAAGCGACATTGAACTGTCGACTCGGCGAATTCAATTCGATCAATCGCGCTCAGATTGACGGTTGACAGACATTGTGAGACTGATAAAATTATAACAGACTGAATGGAATAAACACGTTGTTTTGTTGAGAATTCGTTTCGAGATTCATACCTACGCCCTTAGAGTGTGAGTCAAGTACTTCGTAGGTTACCACGGCTCATTACCACAATAAATAATCAGTTGTAATAAATAATTATGAAATAATTGGAAGAAAACCAGTTCAGTTTAAGATCGCGGGTTCGAATCCAGCACAGGCGTAAACAAAAGATTGTCGAATTTGTTTTCAAATTCATGTTTGGATCATAAATTATTATCACGTTCTCAGCGGTGATAAAAAATATCGTGAGGAAACCCATTTCCCTAATAATGAATTTTCGGAGGTATGTGACCTAACCTGTATTGGTCTGGTTTTCCCTTCGCGGCTTGGAAGGTGACACAGGCAGTCGCTTCTGTAAGAAACCGGACCTGGCAAATCTTCAGGTTAGGTAAGCGGACCCTGTAAAAAACGGTATATTGCTAAGGAGATGATGAATTGGAAGAATTCCAGGTGACAGGCGTGATGCTGTTACTTAATGCTACTTTTTCGCTGCAAGACGACGATGTGTATGAATCTACATGACAAATATCAATAAATAAATAAAAAAAGTTTGAAATATTTCACTAAACTGCTTAACTATTGCTGCTTGCTATGTAAAACTGTAAAAATAAAATAAATAACTATACCTCATAAAATCGCTTGTTAACAAAATTCTGTTGGTAATAAAATATAGGGTGCGTTTGCGCCGTTCATTACACATCACACATCACACATCATCACTTAAATCCAACAGTTATTGACGTCATTGTTAAACAAACCCCGAGTTGTTACACTAGATGATGTCCCCCATTCACAACAACAATAACTCCATCAAAACTCACTTAGATCATTTGATTCAATCATCGGAATATTAATTCAACCAATTAGGTGCGCGCGCGCAGGCGACAATGACCTCCGCCCCGCTGATTCAATCAGCGAGTGATTGACAGCTGATTGACAAAATTGCCGCATTCATAACGCGCATTGTGATGTAGTAATAAAATTACAAAAGAAATCTTTATAAATATTACAAGCTTTTGTCCGCGGCTTCGCTCGCGTTAAATTCGGGGTACTACTATTCCCCTTTCGTAATATACCAATTTTTAGCTTCTTTCCTTGAAAACTGCGAAAAGTCCCATTCAGAATTTCACCCCCTTTTTGAAGGGGTTGACGACAGATTTTTATTCACGATTTTTTTGTTAGTCTCAAATAGTCCGCATACTAATTTTGAACATTCTAAATTGCGGAATGCTCCATACAAACTTCCACCCCCAATTTTAGGAAGGTGGGGGGTCAGAAAATGATAAATAGAAGCCTATGTCACTCTCCAACTATCTCCACTTAAAGAGAAGATAATTCCGTGTTTCGGAAGGCACGTTAAGCCGTTGGTCCGGGTTACTAGCCCAAACACCTCCACCAACCCGCAGCGGAGCGGCGTGGTGGAGTATGCTCCATACCCCCTTCGGTTGATTGAGGGGCCGGAGTAGGACGTATACAGGATATTAATGATAATACAAGGTATTTATCGTGTAAAAAACTATAATTGAATTATTAACATTTAGCATGGTAGGTATTGTGGTGGTGTCTGAAGTAGGCTGAGCGTGTGTTTCAGACAATAGAATTACTAAATACTGTAAAAAAATAAAGTACTTAATACTAAAATTGTCTATTTATTATTTGTTTTACACATTGTTTTAAGTTTACGCGGTTATTATCATAATTAAAACACATAATAACGGGTTCTTACCGCTTTTAAATCAGGAATATGATATATCGGGAGTCTCATATCCCTGATTTAAACGCGGTAAGAACCCGTTATTATGTGTTTTAATTATTATTTGTTTTTATCTTGTCTTATATTTAATAGCGTAGCGACTGGATGAAAATAGTTTTACGATGGATTGTGGAACGTAGGTACAGAAACGTCAAACGTTGTTCCTGTTGACGTTGTTTACTGTCCAACAAAGCAACATACTCAGAGTACCAACATAAAATATTTTCCGTACTACTTTAACCTTACTTTATGGCCGCGTATTGCGTGACAGAGCGAGAATCGAACCTACACCACCTACATCACTTGTTTACATCTCCGACTGAGGCAACATAAACTCGAATCAAATTGTCCGACGATCACCGTGTCGCCTCCTACGCGATACAACTTTTTCAACGAGACATTTTCATTCGAAAATAAACTTAAATTGTTTACCAGTAAAGTGGTTAAAGAAAGCAAAGTGAAATTGGTTCCCTTATAGATTTCGCAACCTTCTTATGCCTTATGTGGTCCTGGTACTTTCGATATTGAGTCATTAATGTTATATATGGTTTTATAATTGTGTCATTTTGCTGGTGTTATTTGTTTACGTCAGTTTAAATCACGATAATTATAGTCGTCTGAACAATTTAAAATAATAAAAACTTTCATAAATATGCCACCAGAAATAATGTCATAAATCGTAAAAAAAACATTATAAGTACAAAACCCACGTCAATGATCTGTACTGGGTACAGCAACATAAATCTTAAGACAAGAACTTACAGCCAGTTTTGGCTTACAAATAAATAATCACATTATAGTGTTGATTCCTGCGGACACCTAATTTTATTTTAAGTTATACCTGTCACATTCTTATCCGCCAGGAAAGAAAGGGATAGGTAATCGATAAGAAACATTATGGAATCACACGTCAATTTTAGGCAGTACTCTTAAATAAACCTTTCAAAATTTTGTACCTATTAAGAATGTTCCGATCACAATTTTTTTCAACAATCCTATGTTTTTTTTTTTACATATTATGTTCCTACTAAATTATATAAATAAGGAAAGTACCTTCCCCAAAACAAGTCCCTCGCGGCAGAGTCTTTTATACATATATGGGTACATTAATAATAATATTATATCGCCTCTACCATTATCATGAATCAGAGGAAAAGATGAGCAGAAATCACCAGGCAGAAGGAAAGTGACGGACGGACGCACATAGACTACCCTCAATAGATACGAAAAATACTTACCTACTTTTTTCCTATGGGGTATGCAGATCAATGACCAACCTCGTCTACCCTGGTGTCTGGGTTACTATTACTACTGAGCCGCCAAAGGGCCTTAGGGCCCCAGGTAAAAAAGCAAAAAAAAGGTTCATGTAAACACTACAAACATAGGTAGGTACCCATGTAAATAATATCCTAACCAAACTAAGAATCAAAGACTGATTTTTGTGCTATGTACCAACCGGGATTGACACCCTTAACCTCCGGATCGTGAGCGCAAACCACAGAGGCGTAGTAGTCAACTTATAGTCTACTGTGTCCCAGATATCTGATACAATAGTAAAACAATGGGGTTTAGATTCTAAAAGGACTATAATAATTAGATAGATAGTCGAGGTGATAAGTGCATTTAACATTTACTTTACTGAAATGAATTGAATTTGATAAAATATATTAGAATTGAATTTACTGTACTGTAATTGTAATTTTAAACCTAATTTTATTTATTTTAATGTTATGTAATTTTATATGGACCGTTGTCAAAAATAAAGATATTTGTATTTACTGTCAATACAAGAAAAATACGGTGTCTATTGGGGGTTGTCTGTGCAGTACGGCTGACGCACCGGACCGATTGCTTGTCCGTCCGTCCATCCGTCTGTCCAACTGACGCGATGTTTATGAGAGCCTTTTGATATTGTTATTGATATCCACGCGAATAATGTCGGGAAGGTGTGATTATATTTCTAGATAGAATTGGATAGCAGTCTAGGTCAAAGACATTTTTTTAAATTCTGTTTACTAAATAAATACTGATCTAGAACTGTAGAAAAACTTTTTTTTTCTATTTATCTTACCTTTATGAATTGTAATCAATAAAAACGTAGTAATAATTCCGACATTTTATGACGTTTTTCTATGACGCCACCGCGTGTTTTACATACTGTAATTTCGTGTTTTGTCGTTTAGTAAAAAGTAACTGATTTGACCAGTTGGAGCTAACGTATTGGTTAATCATGTGTCACCATCATCATTTATAATGCCCTACGATTTTCTATAAATGTGTTACCAATGCCAATATTTAAAAGTAAATTAAAAATAAATTCTTATTCACCATTTTATTCAGTGAATGAATATTTAAATTTAAATTATATTTAAAATATATAAATTGTTGTTGATTTTAAGATATATTTATTAAAGCATGTTCCTTCAATTATATCCTCAAATTATTTAATATTTATGTGACTTTTTGTGTAATACAATAAATTATTTAAGATCTTTTCTACCACTCTAGAGCGAATACATTAATTTCTTTTCGTTTTCTTTCAGGCCTCTTACATCTTTTCTAGATTATCTTTCTTCTTGTCTTTTCCACAGTCGATAGTCATAATCGTTTGCATGTTGGCTAAGGCCTCTGTTGAACTATTATTTTTACTGCCCTTTGTTGTCATATTTGTTCTGGGAAGTCATAACCATTTGTTAAAACACGATCATAATTATGACCATTATACCATTAAAGTATATTCTCACTTTTTATTATGTATACCATTATTACCATCTAGCCCTTTCAACGCTAATTATAACTCGCGTTCATCAACTAAAACACATTATGATGTGCGCATAATAACACAAAATTGCAAAACAAATCGCGGATATGCTCGCTAACCATCCATCAAGCGTCAACAGTGAAACTTGATCGCTAATTGCAAACACACCTCACAAACCGTATTAAAAACGTTGCATCGTATTTAATTTATAATAATATCGTGTGCAAAACTACATTAAAATCCCTAGCCTATGTATTGTATATCGTGTGTAGAGTATGGGTCCTTAAGGATGTGTAGTATAGAGTAATGTATGGCGCAGAGATCGCGCGGAGTTAGTTCGTTTTGCCGCGGGCGAGTCATATCTCGCCGCGCCGCATTAAGTCTCGAGTCACTCTCAATCACTCAAGCTGTCCAGCTGTCAGTCATAAGCAAGACGAACGGGGGAACGCCACTGGCCTCCTTTGGAAAACTCCCTACCCCCCTGTAGGTGAAAAGGGGGGACTGGTCAGCTCTTGAAGACAATTTACTGAACAAGTCCGGCCGTCCGACTGGGATTCGTACGCTGATGAAATTTATTTGCAGCAACTTTGTGCAGTCTGCTTGTGTTATGGGATTTCCATGGCAACTGAGTTTACGGCTGTCTTTTCAAATGTTCCTATTGGAATGTGTGCTGTGGATTATGTGACTCTTATAAGACTTTACTTTGAAATTAAATAAATAACTATATTTAAAGCTACGCACAAAGAACTGGCTAACCTCACCTAACAAAGTCTCGAAAAACACAACAAAGCGGTCCAGTCTCAAACGGTGAGTTAACATCATTATCGGGCGGTGGGGTGAGGTCGGGGGAGGGGGGCATGGGGCGACACACGTCGCTCAGATGTCGCGAACAGACGGACGTCTTTGTCGACCGTCGCTTTATTTACTCCCCTGGCTTTGCGACGGCTAGAGGTGACAGCTTTCAAACCATATTTTGCTCCTGCCGCTAATTAGAAGTGTAGTGCCTTACTGAATAATAAAGTCCTTTCTGCTGTTTTCATGACAAACAAGGTGCCTTTGTTTTTTATAAAACTATTTCGATGGTCTAGATAAGATGGATGATGCAACGAGCTTCGGAATATTATTTCCAATTTAAGTATTCAACTTAATTATCCCTTGATGATAATCTTGTTGATCAACTTATCATTTTTGAATTTAAGTCATTTCGTAAGGTGTTATGACTGAGGAGACGAAATGACAAAAATCACATTGAACTTCAAGCCACGGCATCGTATAATATATCACACGAATATTTTCGGTATTATTCATACCTCAATACCGACCCCGCCGGCGTGGTCGACGATATCCCTCATTCAGCGGTTATCGCTGTCGATGCACTAAGGGTCATTTCATTTATTAATTGCTTTTACATGTGTATGTACACAAATAAAATGACTTTTGATTGATTGATTGAATTAAATGATTGATTGATTGATTCTTTCAAATATCATCCTCTCAGACAACGCTTGTACCTGGTGAGAGCCCTCGGCGCTTCACATTTGTCCGGCCAAGTAGTGCCATTTACAGCAAATCTACAATAAGTTACGTCAAAAAAGGTATTATTTATACTAATAAGCTAAATAAAAATAAATCAACAACTAGCAATGGCCATGTCTATCAATCACGTGTGTCTACAGGGTGATTTGATCAAACTTGACAGCTCAAAGTCGATGTGGGTCGGACACTGCGGATCATCGATTTTTGCCTCCCCTGTAGGTATACGCATTAAGAATAACTTTGTTACTTGCAGGTGTTATGTAAATAAATACACATATTATACAGGGTGTTAGTGACATCGTAACTAATACTAAGGGGGGTGATTCAGATCATGATTCTGAGTTAATATTAAGTGTTTTCCGTCGTTCATGATTTATTGTTTAGATTTTTTAAATTATTTTCAATTCTATACTTTTGCGATGGAAAATTCCACTTGATATTAACTCAGAATAATGAGATGAATCACCCTCTCAGTATTTGTTACGATGTTACAAACACCCCATACAAGTACATACAGGTAGTCATACAAGTACGTATGGGTGTTAGTGACACCGTAACGAATACTGAGGGGGATGATTCAGACCATGATTCTGAGACGATATCAAGTGGAATTTCCTGTCGGAAAAGTCTTGGAAATTTTAGTATTTTTATAAATTATTTTCAGTTCCATACTTTTGCGACGGAAAATTCCACTTGATAACTAAGTACTCAGAATCGTGGTTTGAATCATCCCTCGAAGTTTTCGTTCCTATGTCACTAACATCCTGTATGTATAATGCAGATGTGAGGTCTGATACATTCCGTTTCTTTCACCAAGTCTTAACACTGACAATACCAGTATTCATAATAAGGAAAGTGCTAACATTTCAGACGAATATATGTCTACTTAAAATACTTGAGAAATGTCACTGAGATCATTGAAAAGGCACTTTATAGTTTCATTACTGTTTTATACAGGATAAGGCGTTAATTGATAAGCTTATGTTTAAGAGGATCAAAGAGTATAGTATTATATTGAAACACGTTTTGTGTTGGAATTATTATTTCCGAAATAAACAGCGCGGAATGAATTCATCATGAGACAAAACTCAGTTCGCCCACACAAAACCATATCATCAAAGTAAATCTGCATCACTGCACTCAATCACACCGAAGACGTCTGAACCCTCTCCTATTTAATTGACGGCCCACTCCATCAAAACATCCTTGAAGTCCGTCACAAACTTCCACGGCACATGCTATTCATCAATTTAAACTTTACACCTCCACAATAAAGGCTAAACGAACTGTGAAGAAAAATTTGCGGAATTTTCACGGCGTTAGCAAAGTAAACTTACCGTTGTGGTGATGGAAATGCGACCTTATTTTCAGGTGGAGAAGGTTTTGTTACAGAATGGATAAGTTTGAGTGCAGCTAAGATGTAGGGCTGTCAACGCTAAACGTCACATGTCACAGTGAGATGTCAAAGCAAAGACGCCTTTGCGTCTAGGAAAGAACGCTAATAGAAATTGTGGAGAAAAAGTGTAAGATTGCAAGCACAGTGAGAATACTTAAGAACTAACTTTGAACAATCTCAACAATGAAAATATAAACTATGAATCTACAGAAATATAAGTTAGTACATTTTTCAATGTTAACATTGAATAAAACCTATTAGGTAAGTATTAATGTTCATGTTAACATTAATACAACAAGAAATAGAAAAAAACCACTGAACACATTATACAATATGACGGTTTTGAAGACACGATCGGGGAGATAAATAAGCAGTTGAACTCATATTATGTTTTTTTAATGGAAGATTAGACCATAATCTCACCGGATGGTAAGTAAAGATGTGGCCGCTCTTACCCTGAAGAAGCCCAGATTGTACTTATCGGGAAACAGATTCTCGGACAGAGAATTCCAGACATTAGCCGTTCGTATTAGAAACGCGTGGATTTTATTCGCATCCAGTCACTCAAAATTGCCTCGTTCAGCTACATACGATGCACCGATGATTGTCCGATAGTAAGACGATCCGTGCTTCGGAAGGCACGTTAAGCTGTTGGTCCCGGTTACTACTTACTGATGTAAGTATGTCGTTACATGAGTCATGTCTGCCTTTGGCGGCTCAATAGTAACCCTGAAAGCAGGGTTGATGAGGTTAGTAATCTTCACAACCAACACGATAGAAGATGCACTTGAATCTGATAACCCCTGTTACCCGCTCCCAGCTATTAACATACCCGCAACCCGTTGCATCCACTGACAAAGTGAGTGTTCCGTTCACGACGAAAATAGTAAACGATGTTTGACAAATAGCGAACAGATGTCGCGAGAGTGGGAGGTCTCAGCCTTTTTTCACTTCACTCGCGAGTTACTTAAACGTCAGCTCATTGTTCGTCATATTGTGAAACTACGGGTTTTGATATTGTTATCATAATTATTTAATTATCGCGTTTCAATGTCGAAAGCTGGAATATTCAAACTGTATTAGCTTAAAGGTCGTATTTGTATTAAATTATTTTTAACGATAATGACGTGATTATAATATTAAATACGGTAAAATAATAATTACATGATTAATTTGTTTTTCACGATGGTTTTCGTATTTGTCTTATCACACACACACACACACATACTTTTTTACTGTTCTTTTTTATTAATTAAAATTGAGGAGCACACATACAGTCGTTAATATTGTTCGTAGTAGAGAGAGAAAAAATGCCATAGTAAAATAATACTAAAAAATGAGCTTGTTGGGTTGCCAACAAACACCAGCAAAAAAATACAAAAACAAAATTCTGTATTCACTTTTTGATCAGTGTGATATAAGTGACCGACATAATATCGTGTACAATAAATAAGTCTACTAACAAGTCGCCAATTAAGCTTTCCTATACAACACAAAACTTAAATCAGTAAGTACACAGTCAATTAAGTGTTTCAAGTCCTAATCTTTGTAAATCCAAAACTCATTTTGCTTAAACGAAAGTCTACCTTAATTCCGAATTACATTAACCAAATTCCCTAGAAGTCCGACCGCCGAATTCAAAATAAGATGCCTCGGGAATCAATCTATCAATCAATAAATCGCGCTAAAGATTGAGATATTTCACTCGGGGGGGCAGACGGGGGTTGAAGGAGAATGGGGGGAAGGGGGGTGTTTACCGCGCTCGTGACGGATATATCCTCGCGTAGACACCCGTCAATCACCGGCGATATGATGAGAATTAATATTTCAGAGGAGGGTAAGCCGCCCGCCGCATCTTGATCGTTGATCGCTCTATTCCTGTTATTACTCTGCGCTGTGTCTGAGGAGCGTAGGTAGATATACGTACTTAATTGCTTTGAAGGTGCGAAGATGAGGATTGATTGTTGTAGTGAGGGTCGTGATAATAATATGTTAGGTTATAATTACTAGTGTTAGATCTGGTATGCAATTTGGTACGATTAAGGTACATTGCTATTTGTTACACAACTTTTTAAATGACGGTAACAACACAAAACGATAGCTGATGAGATGAGATGTTTCGATAGCTGTAACTGGTCTCACATATTGTAAATGAAACCAAACATTGTACAATTAGATAATATGACTGAAATAAATAAATAAATCCTTTAAACCTCACACAGGAGATAAAACTGTGAGAGACATAAGAGAAATAGAAAGAGTATAATAGGCGACTTCATTTCATACATAAACACAGCATAAAAAAGAATTGCACGATTGCCAAGAGACACAATCAGCGTTAATAAATATCAACGATTAACTTAGGCTAATTTTCCATACACTAGAAGCCATATCTTACTAGGACACCCATGTACAAACACTACCCCAAAATGTCAATAGGGTAGTTTTCAACTAGCCAAATCAGTTACTTTTACTAAACGTCAAAATACGAAATTGCTATGGAATTGGTGTGAAAAAACAACCTGTGGCGTCATAGAAAAACGTGACAAAATGTCGAACTTATTATTACATTTTACTTTATTAAAACTCATAAATAAGTTAAATAGAAAAAAGAAAACGTTTTGTCACCTTTAGGTCTGTCTTTATTAAGTAATCAGAATTTCATAATTTATCTTTGACCTAGGAAACTATCCAATTGCATATTATGTTTTGTACGTGCGATAAGGACATAAAAATAGTTGCCTAATATTACGACGACTTAAATCATCACCCACATAAATATGCAAAATAAAAAAAATCAGCTTAAGTCCTCCACAATATAACCAAAACATCAAAACGCCACGTCCGTCTAGCTCTTTTCCAAATACGTGTAGACGTCAATGCGAAATCAATCAAGTCCGACGCCACCCGGGGGGCGGGAGGGGGGACCCTTGACCTGTCGCGTGTTTACTTTACAGCTGGTGAGGCTTGACGGTTGATTGATAGGTGAGGCGGGGGCATAATTCTTTCTCGAATTGAGCGTCTAGGGGACGGCTTGACGGGTTGCGTAGGGATTGTTTTGTTACTCGCAGAAGTTGGTGTAATTTGTTCGAAATTTGAATTGAGAGGTTTTAAGGTCAAGGCTACTGTTATCAAAAGGAGTTAATAATTACAGTATAATTATTCAATCAATCAATATTTATAAAACGTTGGACTCATGATCTGGAAGGCCGATTTCCGATAGGTACATTGTTGAAACCACTTTGTGAATCTGTCCTTTATTTGGAATAGCAGGTTAAATCATCTGATTGACCGCAAAAGTAAAAGGGAGCTTCGGATGGCTCGTCATCTTCCATCCCCCCGGCTGATTGATTGATTGAGAAGAGACCTGTGCCCAGCTGTGGGACGTATAATCACATAAATGTAATATCCACACAAGCAGCATTAATGGCATACCATGGCTATGTGTCATCTGTACTGAGCTATGGCCTGCTACTTTGGGGTAATTCAGTGGATGTTGATAGGGCTTTTAAACTCCAAAAAAAATGTATACGAGCACTGTGCGGTGCTCGGTTTGATGACAGCTGCAAACCGCTATTCAAAAAGCTTGGCATCTTACCACTGCCCTGCATGTACATTAGGGAGGTATGTATATTCGTGGCATCAAATCCCAATAATTGGAAAACCCGGGGTCAAATGATTCAGAGACAAACAAGAAGGCATATTATGAACCTGCTGTATCAACCTCCTGCCCGGAAATATATTTACAAGAGGAACATATCAAATATGTGTATAGTTATTTATAATAAACTTCCCACCGTATTTAAGAACATGACCAAAGCTGCTTTTAAAGTTAATTTGACAAAATGGTTGCTACAACATTGCTTTTATAGTATTAAGGAATTTCTAGATTATAAAAACTAAATTTTGACATTGTTAATTAGAGTTTTATTATTATTGTTAGGACACCGACCATGAATCCCTTCCAAAAACTCCTTTGGTTCGCGCCAAAAACTCCCGCCACCCCAAGCCAGGAAAAAAGAAAAATAAAGTGGACTCGACTACCGCCGTCGCGCGTTTCTATACTAGAAATTTCTAAAATAACATAAAAGTGTATTAATTCAAGTTGTGCTGTTTAAAACTTAATCTGAAAGTGCACTAGCAGTCTCCAGAGCACCCCGGGGTCAGAAGAAACCAAATTCAACAATCCTGTAAGTACCTTTCCTTTGGTCGGTGTTTTGTATGGGCAAGTCTACTTTTCAGATTCAAAATTATCACTAATCTCAGTTATCCAACATTTATGGTCCTTCGATACGGATTCAGTATATCAAAATAGGTATTAACAGACTATTTCATATATAATTTATGTTATTTTATTCAAAATATTAAAGTTACAACATCACATTTCATTGTGCAAGTATTTGTTCAATAGTTCTATTTGTCACAGTGTAATATCATATTTAATATATTTTTTATACGTAGTCAAATACTTAGAATCTATTTCTACAGTGTAAATTACTTTTTGTTCGGTTTTACATAAACAGGCAGTTGTAGGGACGCGTTGTTCTCGAAGTTTCTAGTACATTTTTCTTCAGTTCAAAATGGCGAAAGAAACACCTACAACTCCATTTTTGACCGATCTTGATATCAAAATAAATACGTTAATAAATAGAAAAGAACGTTATTTTAGGCGTGTTCAACAGATGTACGATTTATCTAAAATTGTCGAAAGTGATTCCACGTTAGTTAACAAATTGTTGGTGCGGGTCAGTGAACTCGAATCTTCTCGCGAATCATTCGAACGAATTGTTGATGATATTTCTGCGCTGGAACTAAAGCGTAACCCGGCGTATATAATTAACGACCAGGAAATAAAGGCTTTCGATGACTTGTATTACGAAGTTAAACGTATTTTTCATCAATACGAAACTGTTTCGAATACGTCAAAAAGTGGCGGTGAATTCAAATATGAGCGAAGCGGCGGCTCTCAGCCTCGCTTACCTAAAATTGAACTTGTTCATTTTGACGGAAGGTTAGAGAATTGGATTACATTTCGCGATACATTTATGAGTTTGATTCATACAAATAATTCGATAGGTAATGTCGAGAAGTTCCATTATTTACTTTCCGTAGTAACCGGGCCAGCACTTCAAATAGTGAAAAGTTTGCCAGTATCGAGTGACAATTATAATATTGTCTGGTCATCCCTGTCGGACAGGTATGAGAATAAGCGTGCTATAGCTACCCGCTATTTGGATAAATTGTTTGCGTTCAAACCGTTGCCGAACGAATCTGTTAGCGGATTGAATTCCTTTTTAGAGACATTTCAAGAATGCGTTCAAGCGTTAGAATTATTAAAAATCGATGATTTAGCGGGATTTATTCTTTGTTATATCGGTTTACGTAACCTGGACCCGGTTTCTAGACGAGAATTTGAACAAAAAATCGGTATAAAGGAAATACCTATTTTTAAAACATTAAGCGAATTTGTATCGAATCAGGCGCGTATGTTGGAAATGTCTAATCCTCCTGTTTCAAAGCCCGTTTCAAATAAACCCATTCTAAATGCGGTTCAAAACAAAACTAATAATAATAGTAAACCTATTACAAAAAATGTCAATTCAAAAACCTGTTTGGCGAGCAATGCGGGCCCTGATAATTCTAAGAAGGCATGTTTGTATTGCAATAAGCCATTTCATTCGATTTATAAATGTTACGAATACATTGCGCTGTCTCCTAAGCAGCGAATTGAAAAAATAAAAGATTTGCGTTTATGCGAAAATTGTTTGCGTCAAGGTCACACATCTAATGAGTGCCCATCGAAGATAACATGTACGGTGTGCAAAAACAAACATCATCACACGTTGCATTTAGATTCCAATGTAACTTTGATAAGCACGGGCTCTGATGACAGTTGTGATAACGACTTTAATAACGATCAACAGAATCGGGTCTCCTTGGCATCGTCATGCTCGTCTGGGTCGACAGTTATGCTGGGTACTGCGGTTGTACACGTTACGGATGTTTCAGGCAAATATCAACCCGTGCGCGTAGTGATCGACAGTGGTTCTCAAACCAGTTTTATCACAAATGATTGTGCACAGCGATTAGGGCTTCCACGTCAAAAGTGTAACACTCAATTGTCGGGCCTAGGCGGAACAGTAGTTCGCGATCACGGTATGGTGTCCTGCACTTTAAAGCCGACCATGTCTAATGACCCTGTTTTTAATATAAAAGCTGTAATCATTCCGAAAATATCTGGCGATATGCCATCTGTCACTTTGTCACAGGATTTAGTCAACGAATATAAACATTTGGTGTTGGCTGACCCTACTTTCTATCGCTCGAGTCGCATTGACATGTTGCTTGCCAGTGACGTGTTTCCATTCATTTATGATGGTGGCAAGTATCATCCGTCACGTCAAGGGATACCGCTCGCGTTAAGTAGCATTTTCGGGTATGTCATTACAGGCCAGCTGTCAGTGAATACCGGTGCTGACGGTGTGTCGACTTGTATGTTCACTAGTAGCACAGTTAAGGTGGACGATTTAATTAAATCTTTCTGGGAAACCGAAAGTTTATCCTGTGACGTACCTAAAAATCCAGATGACGTCATCGCTGAACAGATGTTTGTCAGTGACCATAAGCGTGATAATACCGGTCGATACATTGTGAGCTACCCATTCAAACCTGACGCGAAACTGGGCGATTCTAAACAAATTGCATTAAAACGATATCAAAATTTGGAACGCAAATTATCTCGTTTACCCGATCTAAGGGGCGAATATAAAACGTTCATGGACGACTACGCGTCGCTCGGTCATATGGTCTGTGTCGGTGACGTATCGGAAGTGGAATCGGCGTACGTCATTCCTCACCACTGCGTTCATAAGCCTGATAGTAGTACGACAAAACTTCGCGTAGTTTTCGATGCTTCGTGTCAAACTACAAATAATCAATCTTTAAATTCCGTTTTATATACGGGGCCCAAACTGCAAGCTGATCTTGTGGAATTATTAATACGTTTCCGTTTACGTAACGTTTGTTTATGCGGTGACATATCAAAAATGTATCGTAATATATTAATTGACAAATCACAACGTCAATTTCAACACATATTGTGGCGAGATTCGCCCAACGAGCCTATAAAGATGTACGAGTTGTGCACAGTCACTTACGGGGTAGTCAGCAGCCCGTTTTTAGCCATTCGCACGTTACAGCAGTTAGCCGCGGATGAAGGCGATCGTTTCCCTGATGCCGCCCGTGCTCTGCGTGAAGGTTTTTACGTTGATGACTTGCTTTGGTCAGTGGATAGTGTAGACGACGCGCTGACACTTCAACATCAGTTGGTAGAATTGCTAAAGCTTGGCGGTTTCGAATTGCGCAAGTGGTCGAGTAATAGTGCTCAAGTTTTAAATAAATTGCCTAGTGATCAACTCGAACCACCTGTTCAGTTCGATGACGGCAAAACTATGGCTATCAAGATTCTCGGCCTGCACTGGCTACCTGAAGAAGACGCTTTCTCCTTCCGTACCACACAGATGGAAAGTAACGTGACGAAGCGCTCCGTGTTGTCGGAAATAGCTAAGTTATTTGACCCTTTGGGGTTCGTTGCGCCTTGTACTTTTCTCGCTAAAACTTTTATGCAAAAGTTATGGTGCGCCAATTTAGGTTGGGATGACGCGTTGCCTAATGCGCTTCTCAATGAATGGCGTTTGTTTTCATTTCAAATACCTTTATTATCGAAACTAAAACATGAGCGACATGTTTTTGTGAAAAATCACATTACAGCTCAAATTGTGGGTTTTTGTGACGCGTCGACGAATGGTTTCGCTGCCGTCGTGTATATTCGCAGTCAGGACGGGCATGGCAATGTCAAGGTTAGCCTACTGTTATCAAAATCTAAGGTTGCGCCCTTAAAAACAGTATCGATTCCGCGTCTTGAATTAATGGCCGCTCATTTGTTATCGAAAACCCTACAATATGTCGTATCGATATTAGCCAAGGAAGTACTGATCAGCGAAGTACTGGCTTTCACCGACAGCTCAGTGGCGTTGACGTGGATCAATACACCTGCATTCAAATTAAAAACTTTTGTTGCGAATCGTGTGGCTAAGATTACTGAATGTTCAGCCGGTGTTCAATGGTATCACGTCAACGGCACTGACAATCCTGCCGATGTATGTTCGCGCGGCGCCACGCCGGCCCAGTTGCTGCACATCGCTGATCAGTGGTTCCGCGGCCCACAGTGGTTGTACGATCCACAACATATGTGGCCAGTGAGGTCTCTAACTGAGTTCAAAGGAGAACCCCTGGAACTAAAACCTGTAAAGGAAAGTACGTCATTACTCACTGAAGGTGTCTCTCTAAAAAATAACTTTGATAATATAATAAATAAATATTCGAATTTTAACAAACTGCAGCGCATAGTCGCCTGGTGTTTCAGATTCTTACACAATTCCAGGGTTTCTCGGCCTGATAGAATCAGGGGCGCATTGCTCACCGCAGAGTTAAATAAAGCTCACGATAAACTTATTCAAATAGTTCAATCCGAACATTTTGGTGATGACAATGAGTCATTAAAACGAGGTAATCGATGCTCTCAAAGCCTACGTAAACTCGACCCGTTCATTGATAGCCGTGGTCTTCTCATGGTGGGGGGTAGGCTTTCACACGCAAACTTACCATTTACTCAACGTCACCCTTTAATTTTACCGAAAAAATGTCATTTTACAAACATTTTAATTGATTATTATCATAAAGTTTATTTACATGTCGGACCTAGGACTTTACAAAACATATTAGTTCAAAAATATTGGATTATAGCCGCTCGCTGTGTTATACGGTCTCGCCTTTCCAAATGCGTTACATGTTTCAGAAATAGGCCCACTGTAAATCAACCTAAAATGGGCTCTTTGCCTAAGTGCCGCTTACAGGACGTTTACCCGTTTCACACGGTCGGTGTCGATATTGGAGGTCCATTTTATACAAAAGAAACAAATAGACGCAATGCTAGAATCTCAAAGTCTTACTTATGTCTATTTGTTTGTTATTCGACTCGTGCGGTTCACCTTGAGGTCCTTTCGGCGTTGACTACTGAATGCTTCCTAGCTTCATTCGATCGGTTTACGGCTAGGCGTGGTCTTCCACATACCATGTATTCGGATAACGGTAAAAACTTTGTCGCGGCCGGTAAACACTTAAACGAAGTCGTTCAATTTTATAATGCAAGTCAACGGCAGCTTATTGACGGTTTTACAGTCAGAAAAGTGACATGGAAATATAACCCCCCGACAGGTAGTCATTTTGGGGGCATTTTTGAAGCCGGAATAAAATCGGCAAAGTACCACTTGAAGCGCGTAGTAGGTACTCGTGCTTTATCTTTCGAAGAGTTGGGTACTCTTTTTGCTAACATAGAAGCGATTTTAAATTCGCGCCCTTTGTGTAGTTTGTCTAATGACCCGAGTGAATTCGACGTCCTTACGCCAGGACACTTTTTAGTCGGTCGTCAATTGGTATCGGCTCCCAATTACGATCTTTCAGATATACCGTTGAATCGTTTAACACGATGGCAATGCATTACGCAGGCCGCTCTGCACTTCTGGCGCCGGTGGAAGTCAGAATACTTGCACACATTGCAACAAAGGCAGAAGTGGTTTGTTGATACACCTAACTTAAACGTAAACGATTTGGTCTTAATTCATAACGATAACGTACCGTGTCAACAATGGAGTTTGGGTCGTGTAGAACAGATTCACCCTGGACGTGATGGTAGAGTTCGCGTTGTTACATTACGTACACAAAATTCACGGTTACAACGGCCTGTTTCCAAATTGAGTCCTCTCCCAAAAGAGCAGGACCAATAACTTTGTTATTTATTTCTATCATAATAATATCATTCATACACTTAATTATTTATTATACAGTCCATTAGCTTATCTTATTATAAAAAATATATAACTTAGTTTTCTTTGTCAACAATAAAGTACATTATAAGTAGTATATTTAATAATTCTACTCTTGTGATGTTATTACCTATTTTGAAATCACTGTTGATTTCGGTGGGGGGTAAATGTTAGGACACCGACCATGAATCCCTTCCAAAAACTCCTTTGGTTCGCGCCAAAAACTCCCGCCACCCCAAGCCAGGAAAAAAGAAAAATAAAGTGGACTCGACTACCGCCGTCGCGCGTTTCTATACTAGAAATTTCTAAAATAACATAAAAGTGTATTAATTCAAGTTGTGCTGTTTAAAACTTAATCTGAAAGTGCACTAGCAGTCTCCAGAGCACCCCGGGGTCAGAAGAAACCAAATTCAACAATCCTGTAAGTACCTTTCCTTTGGTCGGTGTTTTGTATGGGCAAGTCTACTTTTCAGATTCAAAATTATCACTAATCTCAGTTATCCAACAATTATTATTTTATTTTATGATTGATTTGTATTATATAATTATTATTTAATTGTAGATGCATGTGTAGCAACAACATAAATTTGCATGCTTACTTGTAAGCTGAAAACACGGACTACTGTATACAATTACATCTGTAAATACTGTTTTCTGGCAAATAAATTATTCTTATTCTTATTCTTATTAAAATAACACAAACATAAACATAAATTAACAGACAATTTAACATTAAAAGCTTATTTCCAAATAAATCAGAGATCAACAGATATTATGAACTGGAAATACATTAAAATGAACAAAATTTATGTAATTAATGCGATTACCAAATTTAAGTTATTCTTAAATAAGGTTAGTATTTTAATTAAATTTATACTTGTCCAGTTTGCACGGTTTGTTTGTTATTGATTGACTGCACTTGACGCGATTACGTACGTCAGTATAACTTAACGAGTGTAGTTACAGCACTCTTGGTTAGGAATGATTCTGGCGCGGTGCAGTCGGTTTCCATTTCTATATATTTATTTATTTAATAATTTATTGTACACATGATAACACAGAAATACAATATGACAACACGAGGAGAGACAAAAGTATAACTCAAACAAATATATACACTACATAGTATAAAACACAGTCGCTTTTTCTGTCCCCATATCCCTAGGTACGCTTAAATCTTTAAAACTACGCAACGGATTTTGATGCGAGAAATACTGTTATTTTTGAGGTTTTTAATGTGATGTCGTAAATAATTTCATTTATTCCTCAGCATTGCACCTGAGCGAAGCCGGGCGGGTCGCTAGTGTATTTGTTTTATGATTTTGTATTGTGTACTCAATAAAGTACATTTTGTATTGAATTGTTTGGCAGTTCTGAAAATCTATCTCATTCTTGCACATGCTGCAAGTGGAGGACGGCAATACTTAGGTATTAACGTGGCAAAATAAAATGAATTTTATGTCAACGTTATCCAAAATTGTTATTTAGGGTACGTTATTATTTAGGCACAAACCGAACCACCTTTTAAGTACCTATTTAACATAACAGGCAACAGTTATAACTTGAGTTGTTGAAATGTATTTTTACGTTCCAAAAATACTTTCTATCCAGTATAAGGAACAATCAAAGTAACGAGCGCTCAATCCAAAGTAGTCGACTTCTACATACAATGGTCGCAATTAAAATATGCTATCTGTCAATTAATGCTAAAATGTGTCAGATTGTCAATCAACGTCCAGCACCAACGGACAGACCGATGGATTTATATATTAATAATCAATCATGTGGGCAATCCATTATTAATTAAAAATGTGATTCGGACTTATTTGGTCCAATCATTACCCTCAGATGATGTATGGCTGCTTGCTTTATTCAAATTACCTGGAAATAAAGAATGAGCTCGTTAATTTAATATTTTCAATTTCCTTTTTAATATGGGAATTATTATAGTGCTTCTATTTTCTTGATTGGGTAGTTTCCTAGATCAAAGATAAATTGTGAAATTCTGATCCAATCAAAAACATAAATGTGAAATGAGAGCCAAGGTCAATATTATGATGGTTGTTGACTTCAACGACAAAAGAAGTGAGATCTAAATGGGTGCCAAGTTCAATGGTCAGTCCTGAAATTTATTTATAAGTAACAGTATAACATATCATATCTTCTTATAACATAAGATAATGTATTGTAGCCTAAGGTCTGTCAAATGGTTCGTGTAATATTACACACGGTGCGGCTCGCCAGTTCTGTTTGTTGAACTTGGCTTGACACGCTACCGCGTGTCTAGATTACTAAATAAAGACAGATCTAAAGGTGACAATAACGTTTTCTTTTCCTATTAATTTTAATCAAATAAAACGCAATAACAAGTGCGACATTTTGTCACGTTTTTCTATGACGTCACAGTGTGCTTTTTCATACAAATTCCATAGTCATTTCTTGTTTCGACGTTTAGTAAAAAGCAACTGATTTAACTAGTAGAAACTAGACTATTAAATGTCCAAACAATCATAGCATTTCCAAATATAAGCAAATAGCTATTTTCCATGTTCATCATTAGATTTATCGTGTATCTGAATTTGAATTCCGAATTTTATTGTTTTGTTTTATTTTTTGCAAAAGCAGCAATGAAGTATTTACGTAGTTCTAAATCCAAATTCTGATAGATACACAATAAATCGAATAATTGATGAACATGGAAATTAGCATTCGTTTAGTATTCGGAAATGCGAGGGACAATAAGAAAACAGAAGTAGTGTACCTAATAAATGATACATATTGGAAAAAAGTCATTTTTACATACAGACTCCAATGGGATGAGCAGAACTAGTAACCAAACGATAACTTTAATTCGAATTAGAATATATATTAAGGATCGTATAGCGAAAGCGCATAGTAATAGGTGACCAGTCTATCACATTTTCTGATATAAAAAATGTACCTTAAAAGCAATGGTGGCAAATTCTTCAAACGCGTTGTTTACGGGTAAAATCTGACCATCATACGATATCTAATTTTGTAGCAAATCATAATTTTATAAAGACAGTAAAGTATATGCACTTAGTCTAACTATAAGTGACTCGCATAAAAGTTAATAACACAATAAACAAATCACAACTACCGTTAAAACATTTTATTACACCTCTATTGTAAAACAATTTCCATACAACAAATACGCAGGGCCAATAAAATCAGCACAAGAACAGTGTCCCTTACACGGCTCGATAAAAAAGACGCCCATTGCCACACAAGTTATAGTCAGTCTGGTTATAGCATTCGCAAAAGGCCCTATAGCAAAACGCCGTATGTGCCGGTGCCAAAAGAGAGCGCCTAGAACAATCCGAAAGTGCTAAAATTTTATTCGTCTAACACGTGAGCCACATCCTGGGTGTATTATGCAAACGTACGTTAACTAAAAAGAAAGATAAGTGCATATTTATACTATCTGAACGCGATATTTCGCAGGGACCGTCAGTGTAAAGTGTTCGATTACAATTTAATGTCGCAGTGGCGGCCGTTGGGTGGAAATTTAAAATCTCAACCGAAGTACAAGTGAGCAGGAAAACAGACCTTATACTGTATGGTTAGAGCACTGAGTACGGTGTTCGGTAAGGCACATTATGTCAGTGAAAATAGTGCCGATACTACGAGTAGGTCGTTCCGTAGGCCCCAAGTAGAAGTAGTCAATAGTGACAGAAGCACTGCCTTTTTCTTCTTTTTCTACTACACTGCGCTACAAACCAATAACTTTATGGGCCATCTCATTAGAGGGGTTAATGCGCACACATTACATTTACTGCATAGTAAATGAAATTAAATGCCTTTAGTTTTATAGCTATGGTTATTAAGCAGGATTCTAGGAGGTAATTGAGGTTAATTTAAGTAATTTAACAAAATGGCGTAACTAAAGATATGCAGTTTCCAAGACTATTTACGAAATAATTAATAAAAAATTACATAGATGTGTTCTATGCATTTTTGGGCCCGTGTCACGGGTTCCGGGACTTCAACCTGACGTTTATCTATGTAGATCTAATGTAGAGCATTCGCTACGTCTATTGGCTAAAGTCCTCGATAGTGGTAACTCGGGTCCGTGTGCCCGTGCGCCCGCGCAGGGTGAAAAAACAATAAATATGAAGGCTTATCTTCTCAAATTGACATGAATTTTCTGACAGGAAGTTCCACTATCAAGGTCTGAATCATTTCCCAAAATTTTTGTTACAATGTCACTTACACCCATAAGTACCCCATACGGCTACCAGTACGTACTTGTAGGGGGTATAAGTGACATCGTAACGAATACTGAGAGGGTGATTCAGCTCATGATTCTGAGTTAAGATCAAGTAGAATTGTCAAGTAGAAAATAGCTTTCAAAAACACAAAAAGAACATGAATATTGCGACGGTAAAATTCCACTTGATATCAACTTAGAATCATAGTGTGAATCATCCCTTAAAGTTTTTGTTACGATGCCACTAACATTCTGTATACTACGCATATGCGTCAAGTCACTAACGTTCATTCATTCAATCTACAGTAACATTATGTATACATCAATGCATTCAATAGCAATAAGTTTAAACTACGGGAAATTGCGTAAGCATTATGTCACTACTTGAACAAAACCAACACAGAGTACATTAATAATAGAGAACACAAATATTTGAAATATTAAAATGGCAATCTATAAGACAATAAATTTTGAAAAACATCGACTTTATGACATAGATTTATGTACAGTTCAAACTTGCATGTACAGCCATAATATGATGTAAATTAGCATAAAATAAATTGTAAACGATAAATTTATGGCTTGATAGGTGTCGTTGTGAAGTGACTTATTGATATTGGGAAACACAGAGCTGATTCAAACTGATCTTGAATGGAAATTGACCGATTTGCACGTTAAGATGACTCCCAGAGCGTCATAAATAAACTACTTTGACATTTCAACGGATGTATAATCGCCATTTTAGAGTTCCACGGGTAAAATTGAAGGCCCCACAATTTGAAATCTTCAAATATTGCTAATGCCATTTGCGGCAAATCTACAATAAGTCATGTCAAAACAAAATCATTCTATTATTATATTACATAACCCTCCATTTGCATCGCAGCAATTGCGTAAACAGTAAGCACAGAGATTAAGTGGACAAGGAAAATAGCTGGTAGGTAACGCTGCAATAGAGTCAAAATATCTAATAGCTAAAAACTTATTTATATAAATGTTAACTTTAAACAAATAAATTCAACAAAAACATCCACCTTTCTTATAGGTTACGTTAAAATTGTTGTTATTATTTCTTGCTATTTCTTCAATAACTTTGAAAGCGTCGTAATCTCACCTCTGGTAAAGTAAACTTCAACCATCCGGGGCAAATGTTCAATGCCTACTCACACAGAAAAACAAATGGTACGGAACTCAAATTCTTAATTTAAATTCGTACCTGACTATCTGTTTTTTTTTGTGAAATTTCGACTTACCTATTAATCGTAGTGTTAAAACGGGTATTATTTAGACGACTTTATTATTGTAATAAATCCAGCCTGGATAGCGGCGGTACGTCAACATCATAAAATTAGGCATATCTAATGATCCGTGTTTTCCTTCTTTGTTAACTAATGGTGAACATAATAAAGTTGACAGATGGCGCCTTGCCTAAGACTGTATTAAGCTATTTTTTTAGCTGGACCATAGAATAAAACATAACACATAAACAGCCTATACAAGTCCCACTGCTGGTCATAGGCCTCCCCTCAATTTACCGGAGCGGGTATGGAACATAATCCACCACGCTGCTCCACTGCGGGTTGGCGGTGTTTGGGCTAGTAGCCCTGGACCAACGACTTAGCATGCACGAAATCAACCAAGAAAAAAACACGAAACCAAACACGGGTATAAATGTCCTAAGTTGGACTGACATAAGCTCACGACCATTCTTCTTCTTCTTCTATCGTGTGGGTTGTAAGGTAAATTACCAACCTCATCAACCCTGGTGTCACGGTTATTATTGAGCCGCCAAAGGCCCCTGACATGGCTCATGTAATGACTACTTACATCAGTAAGTAGTAACCGGGACCAACGGCTTCACGTGCCTTCCGAAGCACGGATCATCTTACTTTTTGGACAATCAGGTGATCAGCCGAGGACAATTAGGGATCACAAAGTGTTTTATGTGATATGTCCCCACCGGGATTCGAACCCGGGACCTCCGGATCGTGAGCCCAACGCCAACACCAATGGACCACGGAGGCCGTCACGACCATTGATGTAAAATATTATGTTACTATGGCTAATCATGGTGATAGAATGAGGAATAATACCCACTACGTATATAGAACAGGGAGGAGCTCGGTGGCGCAGCGGTTAACGCGCTCGGTCTGCGATTGTTGAAGTAAAGCAACTTTCGCAAAGGCCGGTCATAGGATGGGTGACCACAAAAAAAAAGTTTTCATCTCGAGCTCCTCCGTGCTTCGGAAGGCACGTTAAGCCGTTGGTCCCGGTTGCATTAGCAGTCGTTAATAACCATCAATCCGCACTGGGCCCGCGTGATGGTTTAAGGCCCGATCTCCCTATCCATCCATAGGGAAGGCCCGTGCCCCAGCAGTGGGGACGTTAATGGGCTGATGATGATGATGATGATATAGAACAGGTAACGCAACGGTATGGATAAAAGTACATACATGCATACATAAAGTTACGCCCGTAATACCTAATGTAATCGAGGGCAACTTGCAGCCACTGTTGACGCCAAGTCCTAAGATGGACAAGTTGAACCATATGGTGACAGAGTTACGACTATATTTCTTATAACTTCTCAACAACTTTCTACGCATTTTACTGCCCATGACACCGTAACAAAGACATTATAGAAATTCCAAACTATATAAAATAGTAGAAACTGTAAACTGTAGGTATTTGGTCTCGTGACCTTACAAGGATGTGGACGAAAGCGACACGCCGGGTCAAAATTAACACACGAACGATAAAAAACGCTACGTTTATACGGCGATTTTGACTAAAATACTTTTGACCTTTGCCAATAAAAATTACATGTTATTTATGAATGAAGACATTATTAAGTAAATATGTATGTAATAATTATTATTATTTTTTTTTTTTTTTACTTTATAAAGATAATATTATGTTACTAAATTAAATTATTATTATTATTATTTAAATTGATTGATAAAAAAGACGTTATATTGAAAATGATTGCAGTTTCTTTGCTAATTTTAAATGGCTCTAGTATAAGCATTTAGCAGGATTTTGAGCAAGAATTAATTCATTAATAAATATACAGAACCAAATTTTATAAATCAACATGACAATAATACATAAATTCAGGTGTGTTACTTATTAATGACAGTAGGTAGAGTGGGTACAAGTCTCCCCTCAATCAACTGGAGGGGGTATGGAACATAATCCACCACGCTGCTCCACTGCGGGTCCTCCGAAGTGCGTAATCATCTTACTTTAAATATAGATACTCATTTAAAATAAAACAGTCGTAAAATAAAAGACAATAACAAAACCAACTAACTAACAATAAAACACGCAAATATGCTAGAGACTACATGAAGATCGTAAAGCCGTCGGCCGCATGACGAATCATTATTATTATGTGTGATTTGAAGCTTTCACACACGTTTGAACATTTTACGGTTACATTAAATGTTTTGAAGGTCTATATTTCATTTAGAAGAATTTCAAATCTTAACAATAATATTCTATATAGAATTTTTATTATTTTTATTTTATTTTTTTATTTGGGGAGCTTACAGCTAAATTTACAAAGTTAGATACTAACGAAATATCTAAAAGCCATTAACAAGCTTCCACAGATTGAAAGAAAATATAATTTACGTTACGTTTGTCATTTGAACAACAGAATGATCCGTTGTTGTAAATATAAATTTATACAGTAGAGTTTCATTCTTCATCTTGTAATCCAACAACGAATATAACACATTTACGAATCATAATTATAAAAATACCTTCTCATAAACAAGTCACGTCATATCAGGTAACAGCGAAGCGGTTAAAAAACCGCGGCGTTGAAGAAGACACGTGTAAAAACGGCGTCGTACCACGGAAACATTGGTACGTAATAATTATTATTTACGACCGTAAAATCAAATGTGACCTGTCATAAAACAGGAAAAATATTCGTTAATATTTTACTGCGGTCACTGTAGGCGGTAGACGAACGAAGAAACAATAAATCCCAACTCCTCGTCGACAAACGTCTCAGAGTGTCTCGGGCATATTTATTTTTGTAACGATTTGTACGGCTATTTTTTATAATAATAACTGATAATAGATAGCTGTTGTCGTAGCCTCATGTTTTAAATTGGAGATGACAGATATATTATGATGATTTGTGCGTGACCGAATAATGAAACCTCAAGAATGTTCCGCGTTTAAAACTGTGTTTTTATGCCACAGTTTTGGTTTAAATATCATGCCAATAATTATCATAATTACTATTTTATTAAATCAGCTGTCATAAAAGGATTCTAGTGACAATTATAATTCGTAAAACCGTAAGTAATTATCATATATGCAAGATTGTCATCCCCTGTAAATTTTTGCTCTTGAAAATATTACGCGAATTCATTATAACAAAAAACAAGCCTTAAGTACTGAATTAGTACTTCATAAATCAGTGATTTTTGAAAATTTTACTAGATGATAATCATGTATCTGGTCAGATGATACAGATCACTCAGACAACATTTTCCTTCTAAAGCATTTGAAGGAAAACAATTTTAATTTGTTCAAGTTCAAAGGTACGTGCGTACATTATAACCAAATTAGAGATGTCCTTAGAAAAGATTTAATACGATCTACTCTTAACCAGTTTGTATGAAACGATTGAAGAATAAAGAGAAAGCAAGAGAAGTGTGTCAGGATCGAAGCAAGTGGAATTCCGCAGTCTGCTTACGTGGAAAATAGGCGTGAGTTTATGTAAGTTCAAATCAATAAAATCTGATATAACATAACATAAACAGCCTATATACGTCCCACTGCTGGGCATAGGCCTCCCCTCAATCAACCACAGAGGTTATGGAGCATACTCCACCACGTTGCTCCACTGCGGGTTGGTCGTCATCTTACTGCAAAGTCCTTACCAAACACAGGACAGTCTCATAAAGTGATTTCGACAATAACTCCATCGGGAATCAAACACGGATCTCCAGATCGTGAGCCTAACGCTCTAACCACTAGATCACGGAGGCTGTTCTAAATCTGATATGTATGTCAAAATATGCTTCAACGAACTCCATTCCCGTAGAAGCCACTAAAGAATGCGATCGTAAAACAAAAACGTTTAAATCAAAAATTTCTAACCAAGAATGTAGTTATTTGCAACAACATAATATTTCACAGTCATCTCGACTAAATTATATACGATTCAAATATGGCGTCTTATGTTTTCCGATCGATGATTAGAATTATGGCCGTTGTAAATTTTGTTTGGAGTCTACGACCTATTTCAATATTTAAGTAGCTGCTAACCTTTATGAGTTAAGTCGCTTACTCATTATGTTGCGCGTAAGCCATATTTTGGAATGTTTCAATAAACCCTAAGTTTATTGAAACTTTCAAGGAAGTGTATCCTTGCGCCATCTTTCGTCGAAATAATTTCCGAAGCATCCTGCGTTTGCGCAGTCGAAATTAAACAGGTGCATCGGAGGCCGATTCTCGACTGCATTCGTCTTTGTAAGTGGTCTTTCTAACGAGAAAATTCGCGTATTATGCATAAAAAACTTATTGAAGAAAATATCAAATACATTTACCCGTAAATTTCGACATTGTGTGCATACACGGTATAAAGTGTTTAATAATGATATTTCTTTAATTTCATGCTTTTTTAAAAAAAAAGCACGTCTAGGGCCCTGTGCCGAGGTTTTTCTTGCAGCTTTTTCCCCCGGCTATATACAGGTTAGGCGGATGAGACATTCGTTATATAAAAAGTGACGATTCAAAGTGTAACTATATTAACTACTGAATAAAGATATTTTTTTCAATTTGAATTTGAATATTATTTCTTATAAACATACATAAACAGCATATATACGTCCCACTGCTGGGCACAGGCCTCCCCTCAATCAACTGGAAGGGGTATGGAGCATACTCCACCTCGCTGCTCCAATGCGGGTTGATGGAGGTGTTTTTACGGCTAATAGCCGGGACCAACGGCTTAACGTGCCTTCCGAAGCTCGGAATCATCTTACTTTTTCGGACAACTAGGTGATTCAAGCCTGAGAAGTCCTTACCAATCAAAGGACAGTCTCACAAAGTGATTTCGGCAATGTCCCCATCGGGAATCGATCCCGGACCTCCAGATCGTGAGCCTAACGCTCTAACCACTCGGTCAGCTCCATTCTGTTGTAAACCAAAAGCATACGGGAACAGCGGGATTACTTTTAAATGACGAACTAATGTTATTTAAGTGATAGAAAATACTTTTATTGTACTTAAACTTTTACAAACAAAACAATCGTAAAACATCGCCAATCAAAAAGCATCGAGAATAGAGCGATATCAACGACAAGTGACAGTTCGTGGGGAGACGTCCAAAAACTCGAATACACATCTAACAATCAATAAGTTTAAATTAAAAATCTTTAAATATGAAATATTGCGATAAATAATTATTTAAAAGTGTTCAATAATTATTATAAAAATAATATATGATTACTAGGTACATTTAATACGTTAAAATTCTGTTTGCTAACATTCGGCCTATTCTGACCTCGCACGTGTCCCCACGTGTAATTAAATAGGTATCATACCTAAACATAAAAAAAAAGAAAACTTGAGTAAACATGAAAATAAGATTTAGTTTTATCATTACTGTTAATTGCTGTTACTGTCATAACAAGCTTAGGTAACTCAAGCTAATTGAGCAAATCAACATTATAGTATCACTACATGGACTTAGTGACGCCAAAGAGGGCTAGTAACGCCACAGAGGGCTTATTGCGTAAAAGAATATTCGCAACGCCATAGAAGGATCATTCCGTCACATAGAACTCATAACGCCAAACGGCTCGTACACCACACGGGCTCGCAACGACACACGAGTCCCATAACGCCAACTAGGCCCGTAACGCCATTCGGGCTTGTAATGACACACGAGTCTCGTAACGCCACACGGGCTCGCAACGCCACAAAGGACTCGTAACGCCACACGGGGCTCGTAACACCACACGGGGCTCGTAACACCACACGGGGCTCGTAACGCCACACGGGGCTCGTAACGCCACACGGGGCTCGTAACGCCACACGGGGCTCGTAACGCCACACGGGCTCGTAACGCCACACGGGCCTCGTCTCGCCACAAGGGCTCGTCTCGCCACACGAGCTCGTAACGCCACACGGGGCTCGTAACGCCACACGGGCCTCGTCTCGCCACAAGAGCTCGTATCGCCACACGGGCTCGTAACGCCACACAGGGCTCATAACGCCACGCAGGGCTCGTAACGCCACATAGGGCTCGTAACGCCACACAGGGCTCGTAACGCCACAAAGGGCTCGTGTATCAACATTATAATAATCAAAAGTTAAATTATTTACCCTTTTTTTATACAATTATTTACCTTTTTTTTTATACGATTCATTTATACATTAATATCTTAACCAGTATCGGAATCACTTTCTACTAGGTCATTGGAGAAAACCAACCAAGGATGAATCTTATCCACAGCGTGCACCGCTTTATAAGCTGGCTTACCAACACGTTTAGTAATCGGAGTGTCCTCAACTTCATAACGATCATTCTCAAGGACTTTTACAATTCTGTACGGTCCACAACATTTAGGTTGTAACTTCTTACTCTGACCTGGTAAACTATAAACTTCCCTTTCAACACGTACTAGATCACCTACCTTATACATATGAGCTGGTTTCCTATTCTTGTCATATCGTGTCTTTTGTTTTTCTTGTTCTACTGTCATTCTTTCACTTACATTAGCCCTAATATCATCTCGCTTCTCTAGTTCATGTACGTCCGATACGACAGCGTTCATTATACCGTCCGAAACGCCAGTTGGTATGATGCCGAATAAAACCTCTGCAGGAGTTTTACCAGTGGCTTTATTGATTGTGTTGTTTAACCCCCATTGCACTTTTGGTATCTTGTTGTCCCATTCATCATCAGGTCTATCGTGGTTCAAAGCTGTGAGAGCGTCTACAATAGAGCGATTGTAGCGCTCAATTTGACCATTAGCGCGTGGTGTCGCTACAGCGTTAACAATATGGACGATTCCTTTATCTTTGACGAAAGTGCTGAATTCGTGACTAGTAAAACTTGTGCCTTTATCCGTTATTAGTCGACGTGGTACACCAAATAACGAAAAGTAGTCCTCAAATACGTTAATCGTCGTTTTGCTTTTACAATTTTTAACCGGCTTAATATATATATATTTAGTAAAAGAATCTATTATTGCGAGTATGTAAGAATTACGTTTCTTGCTTTGGGGAAATGGTCCACAATGATCGGCGTGTAGAGTGTCAAAAGGTTTATCGGGTTTCGGGATCGGATGCAGCATACCTTCCTTTGGCCCTCCAGGCACTTTGTTATGAGCACAATGTAAACAGGATTTACAGTATTTTTTTATAAATCGACGCATGTTTTTGAACCAATATACTTTTCGAATTCTGTCATATGTTTTATCATAACCAAAATGTCCGACGTCATCATGATTGCTCTTGACTATTTGCCATCTGACGGATTTCGGCACAACCCACAACAGGCTGACATTATCATCTTTTTTAAGTACTCGATAAAGTCTATTATTTTTTACAGTAAAGTTATTTTTTATTTCCACTATATTATCGTTATCTGGATCTTTTAAAATTTCAACTATTCTTTGTAACTCATTGTCAGCCTGTTGGACAGTTTGTAGCCACCTTTCGTCGATGCCAATTGTAACAGCATCGATCTTAAATATGTTTGTGTCCTCGTCACGAGCTGGTGGTTTCATTGAGTTTATTGGGTTTCGGCTCAAGGCATCTACGTGAGCCATTTTAGCTCCTGCACGATACTCTATGCAAAAATCGAACTCTTGCATGGCAATCCACCATCTTGCGACTCGAGGTATTAAGTCCTTTTTACTCATTGTACTTTTTATTGCACTGCAGTCCGTAACTAGCTTAAATGGTACTCCAAGTAAGTATACTCTAAATCTGTTCAACGCCGTGATAACGGCAAGGGTCTCCAACTCATACGCATGAAACTTTTGCTCCTCTGGAGAAGTCTGCCGACTATAATATGCAATGGGTTGAAGACCTCTGCCACCGTCCTGAAGTAAAATCGCACCAACTCCAAGTTTACATGCGTCCGTATGAACTTCAATTCGAGCTTGAGGATCATACAGAGTGAGAACCGGTCTGCTGATCAAAATATCTTTTAGTTTGTTGAATGCATTTATTTGTTCAGATTCAAATCGCCACGGTTCGTTCTTTTTTGTGAGAATAGTAAGCGGGCGAGCAATTATTGAAAAGTCTCTTACGAATTTACGGAAGTAACTCGCTAGTCCAACGAACTGTCGGATTTCATGCACATTCTTTGGGATTGGGAATCGCTTAACTGCGTCTATTTTAAGAGTTCCAGGTCTAACACCGTCTTTAGAGATTTCATATCCCAAATACTCAATACGCTCCTGAAAGAAGACGCATTTTTTCAAGTTCAGTGTGAGCTTGGCCTCCCTTAACATCCCAAACACTTTCTCGAGTTTATATAACCCTTCTTGGATTGTCTTGGACGGAACTAACAAATCATCCATGTATGCTAACACTAAATTTCGGCCTGCTCCGTTTAACATGGCATTTATAGATCGTTGAAAAACGCTCGGAGCGTTTGCTAGACCAAACGGCATACGGTTGTATTCGTAGAGGCCGTCTGGTGTAACAAACGCTGTGAAATGTTTACATTGTTCTGCTACAGGGACCTGATAATATCCCGAGGCTAAATCCAAACTTGTGAAAAAGCAGTTCCCTCCGAGACAATCCAATTTATCTTCTATCCTAGGTAGGGGATATTTGTCTTTCAAAGTTTTCCTATTTAAAGCGCGGTAATCAATGCATAAACGTTTTTGGCCGTCCTTTTTGTTGACCAACAGGACTGGACTTGCATAAGAAGATGAACTTTCCCTTATGATACCGTTCTTAAGTAAATCTTCTATGATGGCTGTAAGCTGTTCTTTTTCTTTAAAAGACATTCGGTACGGATTGTAAACAACCGGAATATCGTCCTTCAGTTTTATTACCATCTCTGTCAAATTAGTCTTCCCTAGCTCAGACAAATCTAATGCGAAACAATCGCGATACTTACTCAAAAGTTCATGAAACTTTTTAGCTTCAGTGTCAGACAGTTTTACACCTGTTTTTATGTCATTCATGGGTAAAGGGATTTTCTCTTGCGTCGATGTATCTATTAAGTTAACGTGAGGTTCAATAACTTCTTCGTATTTCATCCCTCTAGCCAGTGGATGGTTTTGTTTGAAATTTAAATCCGTGTTCGCAATATTTGAAACCATAACATAACCAACACCGTTCACAAAGTTGTATAGTCCCGGCAAAACAAGATATTTTTTTATATTTGTAGCGCAAAATGTTTCCGGAATATAAAGGGAACCATTTAACGGCGTTGTCGATTTAACTTCAACCGGGGAAGTAGAATTAGAATCAATAACAACGTTGGTTAAAGTACATAATTTTAGTTTGATGTTGTCCTCGCTACACTCTACGCTGGGAGCTTCATAAAACACCAAATCTTTAGACGTTTTATACATAACGACGTTTGGAAGCTCGGAGAAATTTTGACCAATTATGGCATCGCATGGCATATAATGATCTGCAACGACCATCAGATCTACTGCAGCCTGAACGTCATCAACTTTCAGTAACCCGTCTACAACACCTAATGGTTTAACACAGGAATTACCAAAACCTCTCAGATTTGGTAAATTACTCAAACTTTGCAGATCGCCGAAAATTTCTTTCATTTTGCTTTCTTTTAATAATGTACAGTTGCTACCTAAATCAATAAATGCTCTCATCGAATGACCATCTAGCTGAATATCCTTATAATATTTATCGTTATCTGATTGATCTGATTGTATACGCAAAACAGTTTTGTCGTCTGTGGAAGCTGTAAGTTGTAACAAATTCGGGTTAATATTTTCATTGCTATTTTCGATTGAATTAGTAGACGTGAACGTTCTCGTGCGACAATCCTTCGCCAAATGTCCCACTCTACGACAATTTGTACAACGTTTCATAGGCTTAGTACACCTTGATCGAATGTGTCCAGCCTCCCCACAGTTATAACATATTATCTGAGTTTTAGAGGGATCTGCACCACTGCTAGTTGGTTGAGTTGGTTTCGAATCCCTGTTCCAATTCTGTCTACGTCTAACCATAGAATAACTGTCATTTTGAGAAAGAGTTTTAAGATACGAGAATAAATGTTCAGGTTCCTCAAACCGGCACGAATTTGCGCTCATTCTGACAAATTTATCTTCAATCCCATGAACTAAACAGCCTACCGCTTTACGTCCGTATATTTCGCATTTATTAATCAAAATCATCTTTTCATAATAATATACATCCAATGGTTGTCCAATTCTACAACGCACCTGCAACATCCTTTGTAATAAATCCCCGTAATTTTCCGTAGAAGGAAATGCAGACTTTAACTTCTCCATCCATTGGTCCCAAGTATGCAAGAGCGACGGCAGTCCTTGATACCAGCGCCTAGCCAAGCCTGTTAATTTAGCTAAAGCATAGTGACAAGTCTGTGTTTCATTCCATGAATACATTTGTGTACATTCATTAACTTTGTGAATCCAAGACTCGATATTCTGTGTACCATCACTAGGGTCAAATTCAGGTATCGGATTAACATGAGTGGCTAATGAGTGAGATGGATATATTGTTGGAACATTATTTGTAGCAGGTTGATCATGCACTGATTGTGCAACGTTCGCAGTTTGATATGATGTCCTAACAGGCGGCGTCTTAGTACCATCCCTATCACTCCTTGTGACAGAACGTCGCCGCACTCTTTTGGACTCTCTATAATGTCGTCGACGTTTTTCGCCAGCATTACTCTGTTGTTTCTTGCCGCGTTTACGAGAATATTCCACACTCGAGCTCGATGACGAGGAAGAAGTGCTATTAGAATACGAATAACGTCGACGATGTTTATTAGTATTTCGACGTTTTCGAGACCGAGATCGTCGAGTTGAACCCATAGTAAGAGATTCCGATTTTCTAAGTAATAATCCAATCAATTCGATCACTACACCCTTAATCTATAATATACCATACTGTAAATTATATACCATATATGACCAATATACCATACATGACCCAGATAGTAATTAGAATATTATTTTGATAAATTGTTCAGAGCAAGAGACATAACACACAGATAACTTGTTACATATAACACATAATATGCATACTAGTTTATTAATAAGTATATAAAAAAATATATAATTATTATACACTACAAACTTCAAAAGATTAAAACGATATTTACAAAATGTTTCTTTTCTCCTTTTTTTTTTTTTAAAGTGTAACTGGAAATTGTTTCATCAAATTAGGTAGATAATCTTTAAAAGTAAAACTTCTCCAAACAGTCACAGTTAAATATAAGATAAAATGTTTTAGTACACAACATAACTTGTTGTGACTCTTGTTTTGATTAAAAAGTCTCTTGTTTTAAGTAAGAAAAATAGGAACACACTTTGTGAATTAACAATAGTTTTAACAGTCATGAAAATAATTTAATCAAATTATGTTTAATCATAAAAAGTTTCTCTTTTTCACACTTCAATTTATTTATTAACTTTCTTGTATTATTTTTGTACTTCACTGTAATGTTTATGCACATAAGTTGTTTAGATTGTTATAAAAATTTGTTTATTATTATTGTTAGTAGGTTAGTAGAAGCGTTAAGTTCAATTTAACTAGCAGTTTATATTGTTTACACAGTTTAATAACACACAGAGATAACTTGGAACGCACTGACCTTTCTTCATCCATTACATTAACATTACCACTTTCTTGTTATAGTGGGCTCGTATCCTGGCTTCTGATTGTAAACCAAAAGCATACGGGAACAGCGGGATTACTTTTAAATGACGAACTAATGTTATTTAAGTGATAGAAAATACTTTTATTGTACTTAAACTTTTACAAACAAAACAATCGTAAAACATCGCCAATCAAAAAGCATCGAGAATAGAGCGATATCAACGACAAGTGACAGTTCGTGGGGAGACGTCCAAAAACTCGAATACACATCTAACAATCAATAAGTTTAAATTAAAAATCTTTAAATATGAAATATTGCGATAAATAATTATTTAAAAGTGTTCAATAATTATTATAAAAATAATATATGATTACTAGGTACATTTAATACGTTAAAATTCTGTTTGCTAACACTGTGTAGGTGCTTATTGAGCCTGCAATGCCCCGTGAGGGCTCTTATTAAAACTGTAGCTGTAGCTTACTCCCATGACATGCAGAGAGAAGAGGAAGAAGGAATAAATTCTTTGACGAAAGTGGTAGAAGCGAAAGTGTTGCGTCAGGATTGTAGTAAGTGGAATTCCGTGGCCTACCCCCACAGGAAATAGGCGTGATCTTATGTATGTACACTATATTTATAATTATATTATTATTCTTCATTAAACAAAAACCATTAAAATTATTCCTCCACGGTCAATGTATGGCAACTTACGCGCACCGCATTTAGAATCGGCAGCAACGTCGTGAGTTACAACTGCGCTGATGTACGCGCAGTGCGCTTGCGCACAGGTAAGGTAAATACGCGAAACGCCCGGTCAGTCACCGGCCCGGTAAACACTGTTCGATGTTGTGCTTGGCGAAAGATAATAAGCAAATATGAAGAGGGAAATGACAGGGTTGGAAGAGTGTAAAATGGGTAACTAATAACTAATAATAAACTTATGCCGGCGTGCCGTAACGATGTGGTACGATGTGGTATGTGGTGGTGTGTGTGTACAACACTTAGTCCTACGTAACATGTAGGTAACATGCATGTGCATTGTGCATCGGCAACAGCCATTGCTCTCCGTTTTTCTCCTCGCCACGTCAAGTAGCAAGTGGGCGGATAAAAAAAGAAAACTAAACCAATATCTCTGTTTACTATATGAGTTCATTAAAGATAAAGGAAAAATGAAAATAAAAGCGAAAACAGAAATAACTTAAAACAACGACCGTCCTTAGTGAGAGCGAAAATTTGAAGAAAAAAACAAAAGACAATCGACAGATTGAAATTCTTATAAACTAAGAAGATTGTATATAAATTATCCAGAGTATAAAAGCGATATAAAAATGTTCATGAGTCGTTTACACCAATCATGCGGCGCCAGCAAACATCGTCTTCTTTGAGACCCAGCGTCTTTATGTCCTTTTGGACATTTGTCAACCAGGTGGCTTTAGGTCTTCCCCTCCCTCTTTCAAGTATCCATAAAAAGGAGTTTTCTCACGACATGATTTTCCGTTCTTCTCATTCTGATCCTGGATTCGAATATCTTGTCCATTATGGGTGCAACTTGACTCTCCCGATGTGATTGTTGCGCAATTTGGTTTAGATGGAATTCACTACTTGGCCGAAAGTATGGTGACAGATGATCAGCAAAATCCAGTGCCTGAATGTGTAGATTTCACCAATATATATTTTATTAAACGTGTGTGTAATGACTACGCAACAAAACAATATATTTCCAAGAGTCGTGCACAAGTCGCAGCCATCGAATTGAAATCTACAGTCAATATGTTACTTTAGCAGTCATAACTCAGGGATTGGCATTTCTCAGGGACTGCCATTTCTCAGGGCTGCGTGACGGCTATCACCTTTGACATTCTCAGGATCATCCCGACAGGTTCTGACGCACCCGGCGTAATTTACCGACTGGTTAGTTCCTACTTTCTACTGCTTATCTAGTAAGAAGGAAGTATTTATGTGTGGTTGGAGTCGTAATGACATGCGCGACGCGACGAAATCGCACGGGCTTCCATTAATAGACGCACGTTTATCTAAGTAGATAGAAAACGGTTCGTCTATTGGCCGTAACGTGCGTTTAATATGTCGCATGTCGCGTTGCGCCTGCCATACTACGGTTGTAGAGTTGTGAAGATAAAGTTATTAATGCTTCTTAATATTTCTCAAAATTTTATTTTTTATTCATTGAATGGAAATAATAAAATATAAATATAAGGTGTGAAAAGTTTTAACCTATGTTTTATAACATTACGATATATGACGTTGCGTAACGATATGGCAAAGAAACAAATAAAGTATATCTTATTTACAAATCATCATCTCCCTAACGTTATCCCGTTTGTCACGGGGTCCGCTTACCTAACCTGTAGATTTGACAGCTGCCGTTTTTTTACAGAAGCGACTGTTTGTCTTACCTTCCCATCCGTGAAGGGAAAACCAGACCAATACAAGTAAGGTCACATAACTCCGAAACGCATACAAAAACTACACACATAAATGGGCAGTGGTATCCCTCTTGCCTTCAGCCCCGCAGTAGTTTGTCTGAGGGAGTGGGATGGCGCCTAGAGTAGTTTACTCCAAACCATACTAGAATTCCCGTCCTCTGCCTCTGAATAAAACAAACTAAACTATAATATATTTACAAATTAATAAAAAAAGCAACATGACGAAAAAACAATAAGTAATAATATTTTAAAATAACACGCCTGCCAGCCTCTTCCAGGTACGTCACCTGGCAAAGGTCATATGATCACGGTATAGGTACCGTGTCCAGTCATTAACTCAAGTTTGATTCTGCAACCCTTACGACCGATTCGCCATAGGACTATTCGTCAACAGGACGACACATTTAATGTCTATGGACATTTTGTCGTTAGAAACTTTCATCTACGTCACTTTCCACAACAGGCTGTTCCATCCACACGACGATAAACCTATAAGTTTTTTGACTACAGGGCGGTTTGACATTTGCGCATAGCAATATTGCTTTCTTAGATGAATTAATTCGATGTGGCCATTGTAACCCCCCAGACCTTTCCATCTACGTAGATTTCGTCTGAAAGGTGCGTGTCTAAAATCACATAACCCCACGGGATCGGCTTAAGAGGAACAGTTTAAAACTATTTTCGTTCACCAAGTGATAGACGGACGAATTTCAGATTCCAGAGCTAAGAGCTTTGTGCTCGTAAAATTAGGATATAATAAATTCGTCAACGTCATGTTAGGGCTTTTAAATGAGAACAGAGTATAGACATTTTGGTTAGAAAGAAAAACTTCTGATTATTATTAGATGTAGACACAATTTGTATGTGACTTCAGGAAATTAATTAAAGAATATTTTTTTGACGTGACTTATTGCAGATTTGCCGCAGATGGCATTAACTACTTGCCCGGAAACAGAAAATGTAACTACGAACATTCCTCTCCAAAGTATTTTTTTTTTATATATTATTTATTTCAGTAAAATTTAATAATTAATTAAGAAAGTATAAGTGACATGTACCTACATATAACTATACATATTAAAAGGAAAAACTGATACATACGTACATCCCAAAGAATAACCACGAGGACGAAATCTCATGTAGAAGTTAGTAACCTACTAGAAATTAAAATTAAATAAAAAGGCAATCCACATGAAAAAACGCGACTCTAGATCACGTAAAACAAACTAAAGATTCCAATTTGAAAAAAGAACAAGCAACCGACTAGATCATTAAGTCAACATGTACGGCCGCACACGCAGGTAGCCGCCATTTAAATTCGTATTTGGAACATGAAAAGTCAATTAGTATTGGCCCGTGGGACAGCGCCATCTTTTAATTGCACGTGACAGCTGCGCAAGCGACGATGTCGTTGGATGTGGGTGTCCGAAGAGCTGGATTTTTGCACTTTAGAGTAAGTATAAATGAAGACAATGAAAATGAGTCCAAAAGAGAAGGCCAAAGTAAAAACAAGAAGCTTTTGACGTTCTGAAAGTTCATTCGAAGACGATGATAACATTAGTATGCAGAATACTACTGTCTCTGCTTACTCCTATGAAACAGATACGATGCGGGATGTATTTATAAGTAATGAAAAATTAACTATTATATAAGTGACTCGATTAATGTACTATATACTTAGGTATTTATGTACGTGACTTCTTGACAACCACAGATGCATCACGCTGTACTTAATAAATTCCAGTATTAAATTAACATATTTTTATGTCAAAATTTACAATACAGACCATTTCTGTAATTTACACAGTGAATCATCTTGCTCGTTTGTAATTATTCGAAAGATAAATTAAACTTGTACATGTAAAAATAATTTACTACATGAACTTAATGCAGAAGTCATCATAAATATTTAATAACACCTGTTTTTCCTATTGACTGGATACCACTGATGAACTGTACTCGGAATTTTAAATTAAAAATATCTCACAATAAATTAGGCCAGACAAACTAAAGAGCAAATTATTCATTTCACATAATATTATTATAATTTTGAGTGAAATATTTTTGTTGTTCAATAACAAATCGGTGTGTCAAAATGGCGTCTGGAATTTATGACTTATATAGTTTATTATATGGAATTTATTATTTATAACTGTCGATGGGTTCTGGTTTTATTCGTGATTAATTATTATGCCAATAAATTAATTTAGAAATGGATTGATGTCGGTTATACTTAGTATTAATAAGTTTATATAAATGCTTTGAAATATTTATGGTTTTCTTAATTAAAAATACGTATTGAACTACTACGGATACAAATTATACCAAATGGTATACGTACTTCAGGACCCCGATATCGACCCCGCCGGCGTGGTCGACCCACTAGGGTCGATTAATTCTTTCAAATATTTTATCCTCTCAGACGACGCCCTGAGCCGAGGTTCGCGCCCAACTAAGGCACCCTCAGGCCTGTTGTCTTAAACGTTGTACCTGGTGAGAGCCTTCAGCGCTCCCCATTTGTCCGGCCAAGTAGTTAATGCCACCTACGGCAAATCTACAATAAGTCACGTCAAAAAAAAGTATACATATTCACCTGCAATATGCCTGTTCACTCTGGCCTTGAAATTTTAGAATTACTTAAGTAAGTGTAACAGTAAACATGAAACACATCTTTTTTATTAAGTATTTAGACTTTAAAACTCGACAAAAACATCGAAACATCACCTGACGGCTTAAATAAACACATTTTTATCTCTGATGCATTAAGTCGAATACGATAAAAATAATTGGTCGAACGACGCAAGCGCACCCTTACTGCATGATCGTGTTGACTAACCACCAGCGGAATTCTTCCGGACATAATTATTGTAATTAACCTTTAACCGTGTTATTGGAAAGAAAAAAAGGGAATTTCTCTGTTGACATGACTTCTGCGAATTCTTTTTTTACTAATAACCAGACCACCAATATACATAGCTCTGGCCCTTTGTAAAACCCTGTCATATTCAAAATTTAGTGAAAGAATACACTTAATACCTATTTAAAGTAGTATTTAAGAATTACTTTCCCGTTACTTACGTTTCATCTGAACTTAATATTTTAATAGGTACTGCTTATTAAGAGCGATATATTAGATAGACATTTTTTTTTAGAAGTCCGGGTTCGATTCCCTATGGAGACATTGTCGAAATCAATATGTGAAACTGTCCTTTGTTTGGTAAGGACTTTTCAGGCTTGAATCACTTGATTGTCTGAAAAAGTAAGATGGTTTCGTGCTTCGGAGGACACGTTAAGCCTTTGGTTCCGGCTGTTAACTGTAAAAACAACTTCACTAACCCGCAGTGGAGCAGCTTGGTGGAGTATGCTCCATACCCCCTCCGGTTGATTAAGGGGAGACCCGTGCCCAGCAGTGGGACGTATATAGGCTGTTTCATCATCCCCCTATCATTATCCCGTTTTTCACAGGGTACGCTTACCTAACCTGAAGATTTGACAGGTCCGGTTTTTTACAGAAGCGACTGCCTGTCTGACCTTCCAACCCGCGAAGGGAAAACCAGCCCAATACAGGTTAGGTCACAAACCTCCGAAAATGCTTTTCTCGGGAATGTGGGTTTCCTCACGATGTTTTCCTTCAGCGCTGAGCACGTGATAATCATTTATGATCCAAATATGAATTCGAAAACAAATTCGACAATAATTGGTTTGGTCTCACAAAGTGTTTTTTGTTAGATGTGTCCCCACCGAGAATCGTACTCAGAACCTCGAAAACGTGATCGTAACTCTCAACTACTAACACATGAAGGCCGTTCGAATAGTAAGGATTAATAAGAATCTTGAAGAGCACATTGCGCGTGTTGTTCTCTAGATAGGTAACTACTTGCGCAGTACCTAGAGTACCCAGTACGACAGTAGCGGTAAGCTTAGGAATATTACCATACTATCATAGTTTGAGGAGCTCGGTGGCGCAGCGGTAAACGCGCTCGGTTTGCGATTGTTGAAGTTAAGCAACTTTCGCAAAGGCCGGTCATAGGATGGGTGACCACAAAAAAAAAGTTTTCATTTCGAGCTCCTCCGTGCTTCGGAAGGCACGTTAAACCGTTGGTCCCGGCTGCATTAACAGTCGTTAATAACCATCAATCCGCACTGGGCCCGCGTGATGGTTTAATCCGATCTCCCTATCCATCCATAGGGAAGGCCCGTGCCCCAGCAGTGGGGACGTTATGGGTTGATGATGATGATGATGATATCATAGTTTAGTACGCTAAAAAGTTCATGTCAGGAGTGCTGCAAGGAAAAGCGTCCCAAAAAATAGCAAAACGAGATGTGCCATCATGTTGGTTTGCCGCTAGGGTGCGCGCGCGCCCAGGCGGACTGTCCCGTCAACTGCCGTCGCATTTCAATGCCTCCCCCCAAACGGGAGGGGGCCCTAAAGAAGACGTATCTCGGCACCACAATCCATTGTCCATTGTTTTTGCCTCTGTTATTTATGACGGACGACATTATTGCCTTCTCTTTCTTACCCGTATAAAGGATATCTTTCCGTCCCGTTCCCTCAAGGCTTCCGTCCGGTGAAGCCGCATAGCTAATAAATTACGTTTCAAAAGATTATTTATTAGATTATTCATTGTGAGGTATGCTGTGCCGTATTGGCTTGAAGGACATTTAGTGGTACCCCTTGGACTTTTTGGAGCTGATTGATTTGTGAGCCGTAGCCCGACAATGCGACGCGGTTTGGACTTGTCGCCTTTTTTGATTTTACACTTGATTTGTGGTTATGGATATTTCCGATCGAGTACGAAATGATTGATTTCTATTCTTCTATGTACTCTTGGTCGATATATTTTATTTTGTAGCAGTGGATTAGGTTCAATTTCACTATTCCTTATAAATACTTAGTGATAGTGATAACTTTTTATAATTAATTGATTCATTTATGAAAATTAAATGTGTGTAGCCGTTGTTATGAAAAACTTATTATTCAAAGCTCCTTGCAGCCGAGAAATTCCAGTGATCGTCCGAAATAAAGACGTCCACATTATTATGCGCGGCCATTAATTAACCTACACGAAAGTTTTAATTAAAAAAAGGAACTTTCCATAAGAAAGGAGCGACACAGACGCCGACGAATTCAAAATCCCTCGCGTCTCAGGCGCAATAAATAATTGGGACAAAACCTCCCCCCCCCGGATAAGTGTCTAAAATTTTCACAATCCGGCAATAAAAAGATAATTTATTAGAATAGCTCTTATTGTTTAGGTTATTTATGTGTATGGAGTAATGTAATCTAGCCAGCCCTAAATAAATAATTTCACTTTAATGTCGACTTTCCTAATCTCCGTCGCGGTGGCGGGGCGTTTTGTATCCCGTAATGGCCACCCGAGGTATTTTTAGGTCTAAATAAATATGATTTGTTATGCCGTCCCTGACAGAATTTAATTTCGCCTCGAAGGTTTGAATGTCGCAAATCTGTGAATTATTTTAATGAGTCGAATTTGCGATATCGCCGATATTAATTTTGTTTAGTTCCGTTACGCCATTAGGAAGGCCGTAAAATCTTGATTCGAAATGTTTTAACGTATTTTTTTTATGAATGATTATACATGTACTTTTAAAGGAATCGAAATTGATAAGTCCATTAAACTAGATTGTTAAAAAATTAGGTAAGTTAAATACTTATTTGATTTAACCATAACACACCCCTAATTTTGCGTAATTAAGGTTAATTATTTATTAAGTCACTCATGTTAAAGTAATGTTTTTCGCTCAACCAAAAACCAAACTAGTAAATTCTAAAGAAATTTTTCACCCAAAATACGAGACGGCCAAAAATTCCTTACACAAAAGAAAATAAAAAATATAACGGTGTGTTCACATCACATGCAGATTCCGACAGTCTGAACTTCAGTGGCCGTTTCAGAAAATTAGTGGACGTGAGGGGAACCCCCCAGAAGGGTGGGGGTCGGCGGGTCTATGATTTACGCCGGGCAAGTATTATGTTTTGAGTTTAATAAACAGCGTTTGTCAGACATTGTGACGCCAGTCTTGAGGTGGTTTTGTCCTGTACAGTCCATAGACTTTTAGAAAAGTTTGGACAGCAACTCACGCCAGAAATTTCCTTCAGGGTGAGCAGCACTACGGTCTCCAAAAGACTTCTAGCACCACATTCGATAGTAATGACCTAAGATGCATATGATGCACTGTATGTTAGATTTAGACGGTCATAACTGAGAACACTCAGACTCAAAAATATCTTTATTTAGTCACTTTTAACACTTTGAATCGTCAATTCTTTTTTAAATATATTTTTATCGATCGTTTCAACCGCCTAAAACTCCTGCAGCTTTTCAAACTGTAGCCGAGGAAAATGTAGCTGCAAGAAAAACGTCGGCACAGGGCCCTAGACGTTCTCAATGATGTATTAATAACTTCATTTAATCCCTTAGCCGCTAAGCAGCTGAAAGCTCTCTGGTTTTCTGTAACTATCCAGCTAAAAATAAGTATATAGAGTTTTAGAAGGTTGTATTTTGAAATTAACGAACCCTGAATGGTTAAATAACAAAGTTTGAATGACATTTGAATTGAAATTACTTTAGTGTAGAATAAAGTTTTTGATATTGTTGAGTTGTTTACATTTATTAAATCATTCAAGTAACTATGGACATATATACCGCCTTATTAAAAAAGGAAGGTATAAAATAATTCGCGCCATTAAAGAAGTCGACGGATTTTAATGGAACTAATTGACAAGTCATAATAATTCTATTCAGAATCTGCGACAGTAGCGCCGCGGCCGTGGAACTCTTTCGTATCACGGACTATATTTTATTTTAATCCTAGTATTAGTCTGCGTTTTGCAATAACACTTTAAATTTAAAGCCATTTCTAATAATAAGTAACTCTATAATCTCTACTAACGTAATCCTTATACAGTAACATAATTGTAGCTTCTATATTCAAATAATAAAAAAAAAAACTATTTATCTAACCCGTACAAGATCTTGCGACCCGAAAACAGGTCCGCCTTAACCTGTCCGATGACGGCCGCGACACAGCAACATTTGCGGGCTGCAAACGGGCCATAGTTCCGTCCAAGCCCCCGTATAGTTGCCTCCCAGCTTTTAATTATAATACTTTATAGCCCAATAAATCACCCCGTACGTCCCTCGGCACCGCCCGCGCCCCCCTCGGCCCCCTCACTCGCCTTTGAAGGATATCAGTTCAATTCTCGCCCGTTGTAATAATTTATAAAGAAATTATTCCCTTTTTCTGCGCGGGATAGGATAGGGGGGGAGCTTAAGAATGGCTTTGACGTGATCTCAACGATCTCAAATTCTAAACGTGTGAGCAGGTGATGGTGATAATATTGAATCTGACTGATAGGTAATTGAATAGGGATAAAATTTGAAATCGATTTCGTGATTGGTGGTTCAATGGGTTTTCGGCTCTGGATTTCGTTTGAAACTAGACTGGGTTATAGCCAGATCTGAGTTATATTCTCAAACTTAGCAGTATTATGCATGTTACAGAGTAGCTAATATTCATTCATTTACTACAAGAACTGCTGGATTCAATTGCATTTATTTAAAAGAACGAACGTGTATTTGTTCGATTATTTAAATAAAAATACAAAAATCGATTTAATAATTGTATGTTGTCATTTCTAGAATGAAATCGAGTAATAATGTGCGATCGAGACGCCATGTACCTTCACTTTTGTTTACTCTGTGCTAAGAGTCAGACGTTGTGGCTTCCTTGTGAATATTAATTTAGTAGTATTATATGAACATCATCATCATCATCATCAGCCTATTAACGTCCCCACTGCTGGGGCACGGGCCTTCCCTATGGATGGATAGGGAGATTGGGCCTTAAACCATCACGCGGGCCCAGTGCGGTTCGATGGTTATTAACGACTGCTAATGCTGCCGGGACCAACGGCTTAACGTGCCTTCCGAAGCACGGAGGAGCTCGAGATGAAAACTTTTTTTTTGTGGTCACCCATCCTATGACCGGCCTTTGCGAAAGTTGCTTAACTTCAACAATCGCAGACCGAGCGCGTTTTCCGCTGCGCCACCGAGCTCCTCACCACATATTCGTCCTTAATACTAAATAGTTGTTTTCTTTTGGCCCATGTCCAATAGAATTCTCTTACCTAGCCTTAAGTGTCTCAAACTCAACCTGCTGGGCAAAGACCTGCCTCTATAGGTATTTAACTCTACGTGAACCTGTCTGAGGGTTCGCATCTGCGTATAAGCATAATCTTTGCCGGCTCGGAGGCTGTGTAACTTGTGTGTGAATGATTTAGATCGGAGACGCGTACTTTGCACGTGCCCGGTGCCTTCCTTTCATATATATACATACATTATTTTCATACATAAATTAATCTCATACTGCTTTACTAGAGAACATACAGTTTCAAAAGTTACGAGGAAAAAAATGTACAATAAATACCTGATGAATTAAGTACAATCAAAGAGCAAAAGTGCAGTCACTCAGCCCAGTGTATTATTTGCAAATAGTGGTGAAATTATGAACCTTTTTTTTTTTTGACGTGACTTATTGTAGATTTGCCGCAGATGGCATTAACTACTTGGCCGGACAAATGGGGAGCGCTGAAGGCTCTCACCCGGTACAACGTTTAAGACAACAGGCCTGAGGGTGCCCAGTTGGGCGCGAACCTCGGCTCAGGGCGTCGTCTGAGAGGAAAAAATATTTGAAAGAATTAATCGACCCTAGTGGGTCGATAGCGATAAGCGCTGAATGAGGGAAATTGTGAAATTATGAACCATTAGTTGTCATAATTATAAAAAATGTTTTTGTAGGTGTTTTTGGTCTATTACAGAAACGACATGTAACCAGAAGGTCTTAAGTGCAACCAGTTAATTTATTATTTTGCAAGAAACTGATTGAAATTTTGCACCTTGTCATACATACACGTACATAAGATCACGCTTACATCTCATTGGGGTAGGCAGAGAATTAAATAAAAAGTATTATTACTTACTACTGCTTAAGTACTTTGATGACAGTAGAAGCGAAAGTGGTGTGTCAGGATCTTAGTGAGTGGAATTCCGCTGTCTCTGCCTTCCCCGAAGGGAAATAGGCGTGATTCTTTGAATGTGTAGTGTAGGCTAATATCGGTTTTCTATTCAAATATACTTCATCGCACAATAACGGATGGATACAACTAAAAAAAAAATATGAATAAAGCAACTTTTCCGCGATGACTCTTCAAATAACAAAAGACATTTTTACAAGTATAATGTTCACTTCTATTCAAACAAGAAATTTTATACAATTAAGTGAACTTACCGATAGAATTATGTCTCGTTTTCGCGTAACAATCAACTATTTTCTTACCTGAAATAGAAATAAAATCATTGTTAAAACGAATTGTACTTCAATAGTAATTATGTTCAAAGAAAAATACATAAACAACAAAGCATTCCTGTGTCCCTAAGGGGGTAGGTTGAGCTGTATAGTATCACACACATGATAATTACGTTAAATAAATGATTCTGATTTCTAACATAACATAGCTTCGCGCCTGTATCCTTGAAGGGGTAGGCAGAGATGTATACAGTACACCCAGCCGCTATGTTTAAGTTCCATATAATAGGGGGTGACCCTATTGCCATTAAGCGGGCAAAAATCTTGGAAATCACGATTTGTCTATAATCCAATAATGCTATATGCTATAAAGCCAGAGCTGGGATTGGAACCCGTAACACTGAGTCGTAAGTCACGCGTTTTTCGAACAAGGCTACCTATAACGGATTGATATAAAAATATATTTTATTTCCACTACCTAATAATCAACTTTCAAGCATGGTTTTACTTGAATCTTAGGCTTAATAATTACCTATGTTCAGTCATGAGCAATCATGTACTCACTTTAGAACCCTGTCGCACTGTCATATTTGACATTTGATGAGACTTACGGTTTAATTTGTCAAAAACGTTAATGTGACATGGCTTCAAAGTGTGTACATATTAGTACTCGTGACCGTTCGTGTTTCACCAAATACTTAGGTAGGACATTTACATAGGGTAGGTAAGTAAAGATGATGCAATAAGAAACCATGTCAATCAAGCCATCAGGCACAGTGGGCCATTCCCCCGTTTCCGCTTGGCAAAACTTGGCAACCGCTGCCGGGGTGCGTGCAAATATGACAAATTTATGTAAAGCGGCCCTCTTTGTAGGAGGAAGGCAGAGGGAAATTAGTGCTCATTTTGTCTGATGTTTACGAGTGCTGGAGCACTGTGCGCCTCAAAAATATGGTAATGGCAGCGGTTTCGTCTCGGAATGGTATCGATTGTAGAACTTTGTGGTCCGGATTACTTTGTTTGTAAACCTAGTTTATGGAATCTAAAAGTGGGTCGGGTAATGACGGTTTTTTCTAGCTGCAGCGTTGCAGATGCAGTTTTGCGGGGTCTACGCACGCTACTGGTAGACTTCTTTATACGAAATGTACTTAATTGCGCTATTTTTTAAGAATCCTCGCCGATACATTTAGGAAAAACTCTACCGAGTGTGATTGTTTTTAGAGATTAGTTATAAGAGTATTAAAATTATACGTTCAGTATTACTCCAATTGGAGTAGTCAGAGGTACATCGCATGATGAACAAAGTACCCGCGTTTCACCAAAACGTAAGCAGATTAAAGAAAGTATTCGAAATTTATGACTGTGGATATAGGTAACAATTTTGATTTGTGCTTCTACTGACCGATCATATCACAACGGTTGACTCTCTTTCTCTGTTCTCTCTTTTTTTTTAATAAAATAGGCTCGCGTTTGACCACAATCTCACCTGATGGTAAGTGACGATGTGGTCTAGGGATGATCACGCTTCCATTGCAAATGCCTATTCAATCTAGCCTTGAAGACTCCCAGATTATAACGAGTTGGAAAAGTAGACGACGGCAGAGAACTGTTAAACTCCTCAATCCACCAGCGATTGCAACCATATCTCCATCACGCAAAGCTCTTAAAGGGGGAAACTTCAAAAAGCAAAGCACGGAAGACATAAACCGGCTATGATATACAGCTAGAACCACAGACGAAAAAAGACACCAACGGTGACGTCTCATCGTGATTTATACAGTAAACACATAAATCTGACTTCTATCTGTCAGACGATGGGGCTGTGCAGACGAGCGACTGAAATGTTGCGTGTGCCGGACGATTGTCGCAAACGGTGTCGAGTTTACAGGAGTACTACTTACTACACTTACGAAGTTATATGCGAAAATAGTAAGCTTAACTAAATCGATTTAGACAAACTCTGGGATAGTTTTTATGTTGGCTAGGAACAAAAAAAAACAATACGTTCAGCTGCTTGTCTTACTGAACATGTTGTAAAGACAAAGAGATCATGTCATTTCTAAAACAATGGAGTAATCACGTGGATGATAGGCAGATCTCTTGTCATCATAAGGCTCCCCATTTCCATCTTAATACATCGTATGAACAATGGCTGCAAATTGTCTTTGATTACTTGTGGCTGTGCCTATTCCATTCGGGAATCATAGGCGTGAATTTATGCATATATATTTTATAAGAATTCTACTAATAGCCACATTTTAAACCTAATTAAGAGGAGTTAGTAGAACGACAGTCACCTAACTCATAAAAGTCTAAGACTAATCAGATGATCGTATTTTTGTATGAGAAAAATGGAGATTTATATAGAACACAGTTGGCTTTATCAATATACTTAGCTTAAAATATCTGGAGTTATAGTATGATAGACTAATAGATAGAACAATTGCAAAGTAAAAACCTCAGACCAATGTTTACAATGATGTCACAAACTTTATTCTTATTACTGATATAGCAACAGGCGCTACATTGAAGCAATTCATCTAAGAAAGGAACATTGCTATTTAACATTTGTTTTCGTTGCGCACTTAATTTTATATGCGCAAATGTGAAATTGCAATAATGGTTTCTTATATGAATTGCTTCCATGAGGCCTTTTAAACCCATTTTTAAGGGTTTCGACAATTTAAACGAGTAATTTTCAACCGTGCGACTTTTTCAGTCGCCCGTCTGCCAACCAGTGTCGTTCCTCCGCGTTATAAGTAACGAATCTGGCGAAAATATAGCAATGCGTCACGATTAGCTTTTCTTACAACGATATTTATGACAGGCGATATCAAAACACGAGATGGAAGCAAACTGAAGGAGAAGGGGGCAAAGTAGGAGCAGACGACGGTATGATGATTTTTCTTTAGGAAAAGCATTAACACAGCTGGCTCGACCTTTATAGACGGCGATGCGACACACCACCTACCACGTTGGTCTAACAGAAAGCTCAGTAAAGCGTATATACAAACTATATACTAACCCATATATCTATATTGAAGATGTCTTTAGAAAAGGTTTAGTACGATCTACTCTGAACCGGCGTGCGTGTATGAAGCGATTGATGAATATGGAGGAAGCAAGAGAAGTGTGTCAGGATCGAAGCAAATGGAATTCCATAGTTTCTGCCTAACGGGAAGTACGCGTGACCTTTTGAATTAACAATTCGGTTTGGTCCGCAGTAGTCTTCATTTGCCCGGCCAACTAGCAGTTTCAGAAACAAAAAAAAAAGAAGTATCAATCCAACAAAACAGCGATAAAGTCACACAAATCCACAGACGAAAATATTCGTAGATTTATATTGAAGTCGTTGCCGTCAGGTTGATCAATCATCGCCGTCTTAACGAGCTGAGCAGCTGTTGTCGCGATTGATAGAGCTATATACAATATTTATGGCCGCCAGAATAGTTGGTGACCAGTTGGTGATGCGTGACGGAGGATTAGCGGGTGACGCGGAAGTTAGAATCATGGATGTGGCACGATTTTAACCAGGATTCAAATTTAATAAGAAAAAAAAATTGTTTATTTTTAAGGTTTAGTACAATCTACTCTGAACCGGCGTGTGTGTATGAAGCGATTGATCAATGTGGAGGAAGCAAGAGAAGTGTCAGGATCGAAGCAAATGGAATTCTATAGTCTCTGCTTACCCCGGTTGGAAATAGGCATATGTATGTTTATGTATGTTCAAATTTAATGTGTTCGATACAAAGGTCTTAATGACACATATTCCTATAACACTGTAAGGACTCCATGGCAGCGTTACCACGCTCGTACCAACAAATTTTATACAATGGACACCTAGGTCGTTGTTCGTTGTGCAATCAGAAATGCTTATACTTATAAAACACCTAAATACTTAGCTGGGCAGTCGTCTCCCTTCAATAAACGGAACCGAGTATAGAACATACTCCACCACTATCATCATCTCTCTAGCATTATCCCGTTTTTCACAGGATCCGCTTACCTAAGCTGAAGATTTTACAGGTCCGGTTTTTACAGAAGCGACTGCCCGTCTGACCTTCCAACCCGCGAAGGGAAAACCAGCCCTATACAACCTCCTAATGCATAGCATACGCCACCACTATCCTCCATTAACTCATAGGCTTAATATGCCTTCCGAAGCACGGAAACATCTTACATTTCCGAATAAAAAATGCCACATCAAAACCCTCATACTCGAGGCGCTCCACTCATAACGTCGCAAACAGGCGCCCACGCACCTCGCAATAAAACACACGTTATTGTCATCAAACTGTTATTTACTGATGGTGACGACTTGTAATGTACTCTACATACATCTACAATAGCAACAACAATGCCCATTAAATGACCTCGGATTTAAATACTTAGTACAACTGTACAATACGAGTGTCATTAGCGGCTAAGCGTCCCGACGACGAAAAATGCAATTCTAGTTATAACTCGTTACAGTTATAGTTATAATTCGTTGCAGTTATAGTTATAACTCGTTGTAGTTATAGTTATAATTGCAGTTACAGTACTAGTTATTACGTAGTTATAGATAGTGCTGTCAGTTTTTCAATTGTAGAATGTATTTATTCTTATTGCATATTTGATATAAGATTACAACTATATTCCTAAACTAGTCAGCGAGTCAGCGCATGATGAACTGAGCACGCACGCTTCACCGAGTACTCTGTTAGACCAACGTAATAGGTGGCCGTATCGCCGTTTATTTTGGTCCAACTGTGTAAGTACATATAGATTGATCTCACAATAGTCATCATCATTTTTTGATTTGTATACTTATCTTTATCTTCTCTACTATTGTACTGCACTGTTTTGGGAATAAAGTTATTCTATTCTATTCTATTCTATTCATCTTGCGATAGACGTACCTCTGACTATCCCAATTGGAAATATAGTCCTAGTTATATATTATAGAATCATCCCAAATTATGTCATAGTAAGGTAACGTCTACTTCAAATACGAACAATTTCACTTTAATTTTATATCTAAGTACAGACAACACCTATGTACCAGGGGCCTTAGCTAAGATGACATAAGTTTTTAATCACTGTCAATGTCAATTATCATTGGGAGCCCTCTGCGCTCCTCAATTGCCCAGCCAAGAAATTTATGCCATAAGGAAATCTACAAGAAGACATCAAAAATCGTTTCCAACGTGGCTAATCCCCTAGTTTCATAACCAACCCAAAAATTTATCTACCGAGAAAATGATTCCCTTCACAACCGCCTCGCCACTGAACATCTATGCAGACACCTGAAGTGCATATTATTATAGCGCATAGCATAGAAAACTTCACCCCTCCCACTGCACTCCTTGACTTGATCGATTGACGGCTCCCCCCTCCCTTGCAACGGGAGTGGGTTGACCTACAAAGCCATATTTATAATAATTGGACTGGATCCGAATGAGTAATAAATCGAGCACTTTTACTATGGTAATGGTTTCGAAGGGGTATATTTGAGAGTTTATAGCGTGGTGTCATGCTTCAAGGAGTTATGGGTGGGTTGCGAGGCTCTTTGGGGGGAGAATTTAACTGACGCCAAGGCACAACACGTCCAGACATTACTTTAAAATTATTTGAGCACACGTCACTGCAGGACGGAAATTTTAGAAGGAAAACTGTTTTGAAACATTCAAAGGTACAGAGTATATCTACGAAACTATCTTATAATGGCCGAGTCTTGTTATTTACAATCACAATATTGTTGATAACGAACTAAATGAAAACAAAATTGTGATTTTTATTAATGTCAAGTAGGTTATAGAACAATTTGACGGACCAATAATTTTCTAATACTGTACTGTAGTATCTTATACATCTATAACGAGTATGTTGATGACAATCATTTTATAGAATCAACAATTACACTTATAAGGTTACGGACTTTATAAACATACATATTATGTTTATGTTATTTTGAAGCAATTTTTGCCTTATTTCGACGAACATCTTTTTTATGCTAATTTGTAATTGTTTTGTGAAAATTTTAAGTGATGTTATTATCTTCCTTTTATAGTAAACATTTTCTATTCTATTCTTTTTAACATTTATATCCCGTGTCATCCGTTAAAAAAGTTTACTATGTAGAAAGTGCGGGAATATTAAAAAGTGACCATTTAGAAGTAGTGACCAAAAAATTCACATAAGTACATTTACGCATATATACCGAGTTGGTCAGTAGAAACCACCTTCTTATGTAAAACCAAATAATAACCCTGACTCCAGGATTGACGAGGTTGGTATTCCACCTCACAACCCACACGATAAGAAGAATAAAACCCAAAACTTATCAATAAGAGCAACAAATCAATAGTTCCTAATACAAGTGACGAATGTAGTAAAACTGTACGGGCCATTCCCTTTGACTCTGTCTTAAATTATGTCCGGGACGTGATAACGAAGAGGGGAGGAACAGGGAGGAGGGTGATATTTACTTTCGCGACATTTGTACGGCATTGTTTTGTTGTGATGAGTTTGATGTTGGACGGCCAGAGATAGTGCAGCGGACGAAATTGTAAGCAATGTCACTATTGCAAGGGTACATGGATAGTTTTTGATCAGAAAAATGAGTTTTGTGCTTGTGAAGAAGATTTGATGAATTTTATCCACCTTTTTAAAAGTCAATTTGGGTAAGTTTTGAGTCTTCAAGGTTTTTGTATTGTTATTGTGTGTGGCGTTTTATAATAATTCTACACAATGCACCAAGAGTACGGTCACGAGCATTAATATGTATACACTTTGGTACCATGTCACATTAACTTTTTTGACAAATTGAACTGTAAGTCTCACTAAATGTCAAATAGAGTCCTAAAGTGGGTACATTATATTGCTCATGACTGTACGCCTTGTTAGACACCAAGGGTGTCAAAGTATGGTCATAAAAGAGGCCGTGGTCATTTAAGAAAAATAATTCATAAACAATAAGAATGATTAACATAGCAAATGATGCTACCATTGTTTACTAACGTACATAGACGTTCCTTATTTAAAGTTCGTAAATATTAAAAAAAAACAGAACTAGTTCAGTCGATAAGACAAACAAAACACTTCTACACCTATACAGGTCCAAATTCAAAATTGTGAACAAAACAAAAACGAAACATTTTCAAAAAGCGAACGTTTCAGACAAGCGAGCACAAGATGCGGCGTGACGTCATCGCGATAACGTCAGAAGGGTTGAGTGCCGGCAAAAACCGGGAAAAAAACGCCTTATCGGACCACTGCTTTGAATTTTACGACCAACTGCCCGATTGTCCCGAAAAAGAAAAAAAAATGACGAGAACTTTTTAAAATAGGTACCCTTAATTTAAGTAGGGCAAAGGAAACGTAGAGCCAGATATTGAGAGGTCTAAAAAGAATCGTTCAGCAAAAAACGAGAGAAAAGGGGAAAACGTTTGTCAAATCGAAATATGAAAGAAAACAATAAAATTAAATGCGAAATAAAAAAGAATTACCTCAGCAGAACGATTTTATTCCTAAGAACCTAATTAGGTATACAAATAATAATTATAATTAAAACACATAATAACGGGTTCTTACCGCGTTATTATCGGATATGAGACTCCCGATATTTCAACACTGTTGCAAGTGCCATGATCACGGGATGACTTATGAAATTGGAGTGGAGTAGGTAGATCGATATTTTTTTAAGGGCAGACATATCTGTCTAACCTCTTACTTCTTTTTCTTCTAAATTGTTCTTGTTTTAATTATGATGATAACCGCGTAAACCTTAAACAATGTATAAATAATAATAATGTTTCAAATACCCCGGGAACTTGCGTAATCTGACTGCGGATCACTAAAAACTCACGAAAAACCAGCCATCAAAGTTGAGCACTCAAGGCGACTCATCTAACCCTCCCGCGTCAAAGTTTTTCCAACTAGTTAAAGCCTTTCTGAATTTTATCGGCCAGTCCTACTGGGAAATCACTGGCCACTCCACCCGTCACTTATGTCAACAGTCTATTTAAACTTATAGCTAATATTGGTAAGAAAACTTATAGATATTTTTTTGTAAATCTCCTGACGATTACTTTCAATGGAACCATTCCCAGAAATTCTATATTACGCGATGTAAAACACACAAAATACTATTCCGTTTAAAGATAAATTAAACATGCATTTAATTCGAAAATTATAATGGAAATCCATTCCTCTAAATCTAAAATTAATTCCTGTTATAGCAGCTTTGAAAGAAAACTCGACTCAAAAACAAGTAAAAGTCTTGAAAGACATACAAAAGACAAAGGTCCGCGCGCATCGGCTGTCCCGTAAGTCCCGTCTCTGTCCCGCGAATTAAAAGTGCAGGTGGGGAGTGTCCAGCATTGATCTGCCGCTGACGCGTCGGATGGAGACGTCACCCCCTGGGGGGGCTCCTTCCCCCCTAGTGGACGTGTGGACGTGCTTAGCGATGCTCGAATTGATAATAGGGGTAGATGTTCACTCGTGTTTATTTTTATATTTCTGACGGGCAACTGCAGAGTTTGAAGAAGTTGTTTCTGTGATAAACGCGTCTGGCTAGTCTAAGCGAAGTGGATTAAGTTAGGTTTGGATCGATTTTTTTATCTTAATACTTGGATTATCCATTCAAATTAAACGGTTTTAGTATCTACTTATAAACCTTCACATTTACGTAATTTAATTATCGATCATGATATTAAATGCACTATCCAACAGCAAAGAAACGAATCAATTAACAAATAACCGGCGTCTACGAAAAACCTCGCTTCCACACGTCTTGTCAAACAATGAATCGTAATGAAGCTCAGAAAACGACTATCAGCCGTCCAACTATTCGCAAATTAGTCGCCAGAGAACTCGACCGTTCCACCGCCACATCCGGCAGGGCTGCGCCGACGCCGAGTGATGTAATGAGACGGCAATGACGGAAATGAAGTTTCCTTCAAAAAAGAACTGCTGATACTAAGTCAAGTGACGTTCAAGGACAGGTGTGACTTGGTTTGAGAATATTTTAAGTTGTGTTAAATACTCGTAGACGAGATAACGTCAAAAAACTACTTAAATGACTAAAGATTTCGATTCAACTGAATACGGCAGTATTTCTACAAAAGAGAACAAGCTATTTTTAGACAACCTATAAAGTAACACTAACACAATATTTCAAAGCATTGTTTCCGATGTCACTCTTCGATATTACAACGTCACCGCAGGTAAGCTTTTGTTTGCTCTATTAGATAATGCAACGTGACAGTATAGACGCACTGGAGACATGTTCCTTCACACACATACGTCCTTTGTGAGACAAAGCGTTGTTCAAACAGAGCGGTGAGGGGCAGCCCTGCCGGACCTCGGCCGTCTTGCAGCGTTTGACTGAGCGAAATCACTCAAAAGTTTTAATGCCGCTTCCGTGGGGACGCAGACGTCTCGCTCCGACGGTCACTGGGCTAGTGTGCGTGCCCCCTTATGCCTGTGTGGGGCCGATTTAAAAACTTATGGGATAGAGTTGTTTACTATTGTTTTAAGACCCAGACAGTTTGATTTGTGCCGATGGGGTTTTTTAGTTGAGGGGGAAGTATTGTATAGAACGTTGAAACAGAGTAGCTAGATGAGTTTCTAAATTGAAATAATGTAGTTTTAAAATAAGTATCTTAATTTATATTTGTAATTAGATAGTAAATGAACAATGAATATCAGTGGTTGCAACACAAGCAACGAGCGAACGCAGCAAACTTTTGACAGACGTTTTAATTACCGGACTCATCCGCAACAGATTTGAAACGAAAAATTAATTGAATCCATTCAATTTCTAACCACGTCGGGTGACAGATTCTATCTGTTAATACCCAATTATCTCCCGCCTACCTCCCCGCCCGTTGTAACGAGGTACAGTGTAGGTAGTGGACAGTCCATCAGAGGTAGCGTAATAAAGAGAAAGGGGCGAATTCCTTCAGTCCCTGGAATCCTGTTTACACTGTACGGAGAGAAATAGACAGATTTCTATATCATAGACGATTGGGGACCAAAATTTAATGTACCATGCGGATATTTTTACCGAGCAGAATAAGTCGATGCAGAAATTAGTTCTTTAATGAATCAATTTCCTAAACCTATAAAATATTTTGAATTCAGTTTGTATTTTTTGTTTTTCAGGTAGGTTTCGGTGTGGTGTGGTTTTTGCTATTATTTATTTAATGACAATTCACTTAAGTACATTATATAAACTCACGTCAATTTCGCGGGGTAAGCAGAAACATTCCATTTGCTTGGACAATTCAATTCTGTGAAAATAATTTACATTTAGTAAAACAGCTTAAGTAATTATTAAATGATCCATATCAACTATAGCATTTGGGGACGCAATGGGACTTGTTTAGTCAGGTATCGTTGGTTGGTGGTTAAAATGGCCACATAGAAGCAATTCGTCTAAGAAAGCAATGTTCCAATTTGACATTCGCGCATATAAAAGTAAGTGCGCAATGCAAACAAATGTCAAATAGCAATATTGCTTTTTCGATGAATTGCTTCGATGTGGCCATTTTAAACCCCCCCCCCCCCCCCAGTTATCATTTCCGGCCAAGTAGTTAATGACATATACGGCAAATGTACAATAAGTCACATCAAAAAAGGTCACTTATCAACCGTCGCACGAGACATCCATCGCAAGATGAACTAAGTCTCCACACCTCACCGAGCTTTCTGCAAGAGAGAAGACTTGTGTGACTTAGTCGTCACTTCCGTAACATGTAAAGAGTCGTGGGTGAGTGACACCCCGTCGCAGGCGGACTGTCCAGAGAGGGGGGTGGGGGTGTGACGTCACCTAACTTAAAGGATGGAGCATGATGGAAGTTAAATATGGACGTTTATTTATTCTTTTTTCACGTTCGTTTGAAGATGTTTTGTACAGCTCGGTGTTTCTGGCCGAGATTCAAGGTTTTGGATTTGGATTAGAGTGTTTTTATCAGATTAAAAAATAATGTCTTCACTATTTTATTCGTCATAAGTTCTTTCATTACAACAGTGGCTGCAAGTTGTCTTTGATTACTTGTGGCTCTGCCCACCCCATTAGGGATTACGGGCGTGAGTTTATGTATGTATGTATGTGTACTATTTCAAACTTTATGCATATTTAAAAGAATCTTTTTCACTCCTTTTCTATGATTGGCAAACGATCCATGTAGATCTTGGCACGATTTATAATGTGGATTCTAGAAATAGCTACCATTTTGATAGGAGTCCTTTTCAGGAGTGTGCTGAACTTTTTCTGGACGGAGGGTCTAAAAAGGCCACATCAAAGTAGTACCTATAGCCTTTAGGTGAATTACTTCAATGTAGCCCTTTTTACCCCCTAGATCTACGCAACCAGTTGATATACTTCAGCGCTCCGCAGCTGCCCAGCCAAGTAGTAGCAGTGATTTCCGAAGGGCAGCAGGGGCATCAGGGGGCAGCAGAGGTTCCGAACCTCAACTGGTAAAACGGAACCCTTATAAGATCACTTTGTCCGTCCGTCTGTCCGCCTGTCTGCCAAGACCTTTTTCTCGGAAACGCGTGCAGGTATCAAGTTGAAATTAACATGTGATACTAATGTCTCTTGAAGCTGTATTAAAATCAAGGTTAAAGATCAACACAATCGAAAGGTATGAACAATTTTACCCTTATTTTCATACATTTCGCGATTTCCCAGTTGACACCCTGTTAGTTTCGCCTCACGTCAACAGATGACAGTAGTAGCAGAAATATCGATGGATGTCGCTGTAAATACCAAGATGTATAACGAAGTCTGATATACCTCCAATATAACATAGATTATCTTAAAATGGATGTACCTCTGACTACCCATCATCATCATCATCATCAGCCCATTAACGTCCCCACTGCTGGGGCACGGGCCTTCCCTATGGATGGATAGGGAGATCGGGCCTTAAACCACCACGCGGGCCCAGTGCGGATTGGTGGTTATTAACGACTGCTAATGCAGCCGGGACCAACGGCTTAACGTGCCTTCCGAAGCACGGAGGAGCTCGAGATGAAAACTTTTTTTTTTTTTTGTGGTCACCCATCCTATGACCGGCCTTTGCGAAAGTTGCTTAACTTCAACAATCGCAGACCGAGCGCGTTTACCGCTGCGCCACCGAGCTCCTCGACTACCCCATTGGGATATATTATATAGTCGTGAGCTAATGTTTTGTTGTTGAATATAATTCATAATTGACTATCACATCGCCTTCTAGCGCCCATTTTGTGAACCATCAGTTTATTTACGATGTCAATTAATGTCTGGAGAGTTGATTGACAGCGAACTGTCACTGATGATTTGGCGGCAGGCTGCAAATTATATTACGATTTCATTTACGGAATTAGTTCAGTGTTAGTGTTAACATTAATTATAAGCCGACCACGGGGTGCCATAACCATGATTATAACGATCAAGCAGCTCGGAACTCCGTTATCGAATGAAAAAAAGTTAGCCCATGAACAGGGCTAACTGTAAAAGAGCTGTCACAGAATGGCTAATCGGGCTGAACTATAACGAAACAGAAAACTTGCTAGCGGTATTATCATAATTAGGTACTTGCAAAAAGTACTATTAAGTAACACACACTCTAAGAATTTGCTCGCATTCACATACCCTCACACTAACTCACACATACACGCATTCACACACACACACTCTCTCTCTCTCACACACACTTACACACACACACACACACACACACACACCATTTGCACTCACACACTTACACACGCACACACACACACTCACTCACAGACACACATTCACACATACACACACACACTCATACACACACGGCATACATAATAATTAGAACATGATAAATAATCTTTCAAGGTTGTAAGTATGGCTACCCATTATGACTGCTGATCGGGAGGTGGAGGCCTGGAATCCTATAATACAGGGTATCCTAGTTTAGGTTCCAGCCTTTACACATGATCACCTGTTTTTGTTTAATCTAATGTCTAATGTACACCTTGTATCATGTTGTGAAGGAAATAAAAATATTTATTATTATTTATTATTATATCGGAAGTACAAAACTCGTCCATGGGCCACCATGAAGAAAATATTGTCAATAGTTAATCTTCTTCTCGAAGACACATTACTTTATTCTTCCATCGTGTGGGTTGTGAGGTGAATTACCAACCTCATTAACCCTGATGTCAGGGTTACTATTAAGCCGGCAAAGGCCTGACATAGCTTATGTAACGACTACTTACATCAGTAAGTAGTAACCGGGACCAACGGCTTAACGTGCCTTCCGAAGCACGGATCATCTTACTTTCGGAGAATCAGGTGATCAGCCTGTAATGTCCTAACCAAACTAGGGATCGCAAAGTAATTTTTGTGTAATTTCCCCACCGGGATTCGAACCCGGGATCTCCGGATCGTGAGCCTAAAAATCATTGGTTTAGGCCTGTGCTGGATTCGAACGTGCAACCTCAAAGTGAGAGGCAAGCGTTCTACCAACTGGGCTAACACGGCTCCCACCATCTGTATTCGCACCATATTTAACGCAAAAAAAGAATTCATTAATTCATTGACTTCCAAAGCAAGTCCACATTAAACTACCATGGTATTACTTACGAATATTCGTGGAAATACGTATCTGCATCACAGTTTCATGAAGAGTTGAACTTACCTGTAACAATGAATAAATCGTTAGTATTTTCCTGGACCCAAAGGCTTCCTGGAAGAAATTTCTGCATAATCAATACGGGCGCCTGTTACGCATTTCTGTATTCATTACATGCTCTGCGGTGAAGGAAAACATCGTGAGGAAACTCACAAACTTGAGAAATGCGTTTCGAAGGTATGTGACCTAACCTGTATTGGGCTGGTTATCCCTTCCCAGGTTGGAAGGTCGTCATTCTGTAAAAAACTGGACTTGTCAAAACTTCAGGTAAGGTAAGCAGATCCTGTGAAAACGGAATAACGCTAGGGATTGATGATAGGATGATCTTATATTATAGAGAACATTATTAAGTTAAGAAAACCCCCTCTGGTTGATTGAGGGGAGGCTTGAGCCCAGCAGTGGGACGTATACCTATAGGCTTTTTATGTTATGTTTATGCATACAGCAGATAACCTATGCATTTACAATTTGATGTTTGAACCTGTACGGTGATAGTTGCCAACCTGTACCTCCTTCACCGTAAAGTCCACAAAAGAAAAAACAAAACAGCAAAGCATTATCATCCTTTCAAAACGTCTGGAGTACAACACCCTAACCTAAAATATAAAATAAACTCCACTACAGACCTATCTACGTCACTTCCTTTGTCTCGGACGACATCGGGGTCCCATGGCGGACTCCATTGGAATTCTTACGGAATGAAGTGGATTTAATATCACCATTGAAGGATAGTCGACGACCCCGAATTTGGCGATTTTCTGGTTACGACGGTTTAGGTCGTGGCGTAAGGAAGAATTTACTTTGAATTTATGAAAAGTCTGTCTACAGCTATTGAGACATGGCGACGGGTGTTTCTTCAATCAAATATTAAATGTTTACATGGATATGTGTTACTAATGTTACTTTGAGGGCTCTATTAAAAAATACTATTCATAATAAAAATGCTGTCTGAAAAGAAAATTAAACTAGGTATTCTTAAATTAAAACCCCTTACAATTTAAATAAAAAGAAAATGTGATTCGAAATTCAAAATGCAGAATTCCCAAAATCTCTGTACCGTCACGTTAACCCTATAAGCGACGCGTCGTAAGTTTATAACGCGCCCCTACGGTTGTGATCGAATTTTATTTCACGAACTGAGAACTTTTTATTGGGGCCAGTTACTAGAAGGTCTATTGGCCCGTATTTATGTTTTATTTAACGTCCGGATTTGCATCGATGGACCCTTTCGACAGTGGATTGGCCTTTATTTTTATGTATCCTATTACAGTTACTGAAAAAAACGATTTTGAGTCAAGAATTTTCGCTTTTTTATTTAGTCTGTGAGTGCCAATTTTATTGAAATGTTGAATTAATTTGAAATAAATGATTGACTAGATTAACTGTTGAAATAAAGTGATATTTTTTGCCAATATCTGCCACCGCTTTGTGCCTCTCGATTCAAATCAGAACTTTAAACCGACAGACATTATTGGAAAGAAAAAAAACAATGCCAGTATCCACATCAGCCCTTGCATCAGAAGACAGGCAATATTGTGACCCGCCCGCAATCTCGTATCACCGACCAAATAGCAAGGATACTTATGTAAATCGGACACGACCGCGCTTATTGTATATCTAATTTGATTTCTTTTGCAATACCGTGATGGGATTCAACGAATATTGGACCTACTAGAGGTGCCTTGGTAATTTTAATATCAAAATTAATTTTCATAATTGTATCGAAATTTGTTCGCCTTATTTAAAATATAAAAAAAATGTTTTTCAGGAAAGTACTTAATATATTTATACAGTTTCATATCTGTTAATATATTTCTATGTATTCTTAATACAGATGGGACGCAGTGAAAAGAAGCTGCATAAAAACAACTGTAGTATAGGAGGCGCGACATCAACCCATAGATGCAGCTTATATTGTCTACGTAGATAAAGTTCGTGGAATTTGGAGCGTCGCGTCGCGCCCGTCATATTGCAAGGGAGCAGGTTACGGTTATTCGTAACTATTACTGTGATACTCGCAGCGCCCCTCTAGACGCGTACCTACCTGCCGTCCAATATCGTGGGACGAAAATGTCCGTCGTAGCAGTTTTGGGGTTAAGAGATCAGTGATAGGGGTAAATTTTGGGCTGAGTTTTTAAAATATTTATGAGTATGAGGGAGTGCGGTGAAAGGCCGCGTTTGTACTGTAATCCAATTTCGCGTTATGTCTTTGGGAAGTTACTTATTTTCCACAAACGGTAGGGTCGAATGTTTTCTTTTATAAGCATTAATTAGAGTTTCCGTATTCATAGCATCTTTATCGCTGGGGTCAAAGTTTTTGAACTAGTCGCCTCGGGTCTGTTTAATATTGATAAACTTTTTCGTTTATCGACGGAATCGGATTCCTAAAATTTTATCTTTGCTGGCATCTAATTAACGCTACAAATGTCTCATTTGTGAAGTTTAGGAACTGGTTTGTATCAGGAATGGTGTTGTTAACATTCTTTGGCAGTTTATGCGTCTTTAGGTATTATGAAGATGATGGTACCATTCGAAAATGTTAGGCGTTCAGCAACCGTTATTCTTAACACATAACATAACGCCTGTATTGCCGAAGGGGTCGCAGAGGTGTTTACTATAATAATATTTACACCTGCTCCTCACCAGCTATATTGAAGTCCCATGTAATAGGTGGTGAGCCTATTGCCATTAACCGGGCACAAATCCTGGACACCACACTATTCTTCAGTATCAGCCCTTTTTTGACGTGGCTTGTTGTAGATTTGCCACAAATGGCATTAACTACTTGGCTGGACAAATGGAGAGCGCTGAGGGCTCTCACCCGGTAACTTCAAATCAAATCAAATAAATATACTTTATTGCACAGAACTAAAATTTCAACAATCAGACATAACACATGAATACAGTACAATTGGGGCGGCCTTATTGCCTTCAGTATCAGACAAATCCATAAGTTGATATGGTTTTGAATTAAGTTTTCTTTTAATACGTCCGTTAACAGCCCTCGAATTCAAGTTCGGATTAATAAGTCGAACTTTTCCTCATTCAGTTTAAAATCCAGTTAATTCACATTCGGTTGATTCGTTTCAACTTGTCAGATATCAAGTTAACTGTGTCTAAGTACGTCTGTTACTTCAGTTAACTTGTCTATTAGAAGGCAGTTAACAAAACCTCGTCTTTTAATTTCGGGTGATGTGGAGTATTGAAAGTTTAGCATAGGAATTTGTAAGTTAAAGTTAAAGTGAGCAAATTACTGACATGGTTAACAAGTTAGTGACAAATGACGGGAAAATTTAACTTGAAGTGGTGAACCAAAAAGTCAGTAATCATTGTGAACAAACAGGCACGGGAATAAAAAAAAACAAAAGCAATGATTTTGAACAGGAAAAGCTATGGAGGCGACTTAAACATTTAATAAAATATTATCATAACTTTCATTTCTTTTTAAATCTTATTAAAAAATATGTTTCTGCATGGCTCTTGTTTAGACATATGTAGCTATACCTATTTAAATATTCAAATCATAAAAAAGAATCTTTAATATTTTTATCCGCTAACCTAACCTGAAGAATTGATAAATGTTTTTATAGAAGTGACTGCCTGTCTGACCTTCCAATCCGAAAGGAGAACCAGCCCAATGCAAATTAGGTCATTACACCTCCGAAACTATTTTTTGGGAATGTGGGCCTCCTCACGATGTCTTGCAAGAGATGAAGATGAATGGGATGAAGTATGAGATAAATAATATATACATTTTAATATTATCATTGGTAAATAGTCGAATAAGTTTAAGTTGTTGGAAATATGATCCTTTCCATTATTGCAGAATGCCTTCTGCTTTTGTATTTTTTCTAATTTTTTTTTCATCTAGCCTTCTAGCCTGCACACTATCAATATCTGTCGCAGCGATGACGTCACCCTAATTAACTTGTACATCATAGTTGAGCTATAAAAGCTGTAAAAGTTAGACTAGCTCTGTGTCGTGCTGGCGAACCGTCGAGTCAAACGAAGTTGTAGATTTGTAGGACTCGCGGTCGACTGGGTAGTATATCTATATATACTGACTATAATTATATCTTTTCTTGTGAAATATATTAAAACTCTAAGTGCATATACAGGGTGTTAGTGGCACCGTAACGAACACTGAGGGGGATTGATTCAGGCCATGATTCTGAGTTGATATCAAATGGAATTACCGGTCGGAAAATTCATGGAAATTCTAGTATTTTTTTTTTACTTTTGCGACGGAAAATTCCACTTGATATCAACTCAAAATTATGGTCTGAATCATCCATCAAAGTATTATTTCTTTTTACAGTTTCTTTCACGGTTAGGTTGCCTGAATGAAATTGCTATTTAGCAATAAGGCCGCCTATTGTACCTCTTCGGTCGTACTTTTATATTGTTCTTTTCGCGTGTGATTGTGTAATAAATAATTTTGTGTTGTACCTATAGTGGTTTAACCAAAAAGTTTCAGCCTGAGATGTATTCGTCATAAAGCTAACATAAACAGGGACATAAAAAGTGGAATATGCTGGAAGTTGGCGAACATTCGTGAACAAATCACGCCAGTTGTAACTGCGACGTCAACTTAATTAAAACAGCGAAAAGTTGCAGACTGCAGACTTAAAAGCTGGGCGGGTGGGGTGTGGTCACAGTTTCAGCGGAGCATGTATTCCACTGAGAGCACGTGACAAAATCATCATCATCAATTTAAGAGCCACGCTCTTGTCGGTGCAGCATTTTCCATGCTACTTTTTTAGGGAAAAATAGGGCAGTCCCCTCCGGGTCCGGGTCCTCCGGGTCTCCGGGTCAGTTCCCTCTTGCCTTCCGCCCCGCACTCTGTCTGACGCAAGTGGGATGGCGCCCAGAGTAGTCTATTACAAAGCCATACCAGAACTCCTGTCCTCCGCCTCTGATTAGTACTGACAGTTACTGCTGCCCTCTGTCAGGTTCCAGTCGTGATGGCTCCCATCGTGACAAAATAGCACCTGCTTAAATAGCTGCATAGATGTTTGGACACTTAATAAGACACGACGAATTTATTAAAAAAAAACATCATAGAAGGGAAGCTACAAGGAAAGAGAGTAAGGGGAAGACCAAGAAGAGATTACATGGAACAGATTAAAGAGAAGGCGAATGTCGTGTCTTATAAGGAGGTGAAGGAAAAGGTCTTTGATAGACAAGAATGGAGAATGCTACACCCACAAGAGCGTGGCACTTAAATTAGTGATGTGATGAAATAGCACCCGATCTATTCTATTTTGAGCTCCTGACGTTAGTTTTGGCAGATGCTAATAGTGGAATAGGTTAGGTTCTATTTATGTAAGTGCTATTTTGTCAAGCGCTCTAAGCGATAAATCAAAAACATACAGATTTGCTACTGTACCTAATCCTTATTTCGATAGACAGAACTGGTAAGTAAGCATAAATACCTTATTAAAGTTGGTATGACAGACAATGTGGCTTAAGAAGGGACACGCTTACATTTGCAGCGAATTCATATTCATTCTAGCCATGAAGACTCAAAGATTTTAATGTTTTGGTATCTCAAACTCAAAAATATTTTTATTCAATTGGTAACACAGTTACACTTTAATCGTCAATTTCTATGTAAGTAACCATTATATTTTTTATCGAACAACTCATCCGCTTAAAATTACTTCAGTATCTCAACCTGTTGCAGTAACTTGAATGCCTGATGGGTATGTAATTGACCATAATCTCACCTGATGGTACGTAGCGATATGGAGGAGGATGGGTCATGCTTACCTAGAAAATGCCTTTCTACACTTATCTTGAAGAAGTCCAGGTTGAACGTAAAGAAACTAATTATATATCTATCCGCCAGCAGTAGGCCCCACCCTACCGCGCCATCGCAAACTGTCGAACGAAAGAAACAGTAACGAAATACGAAACTAATCATTTATTAACCCTTACATTCCGCAATATTCCAACTATGTTAATTAAACTCACTTTTCTGCGCCTGACTTGCATTGACGTTTGAAAATTCTGCTTCAGTTGCATTTTATGGTTTATTGCAATACTTGGGTATGTCAGTTATCATTTTGTTGAGTTTTGGGTTATAAGTGTTGTTTTAAAGTAGAATGTTGATGAATGTCCACCGAATTGGACAAAAATAAGCAACTTTATTTGTAATGCTAATGGTCCCGATTTCAGTTGACACCTCCTACTTACTTTTATTTTAGGTTATATCCGTTTTGACAACTGATGGTCGAAAATCTTAAGCAACCATTTCAAAATTTTGACGCTGGTGTACCTACCAGCAGACAGAAATAAGTTAACAGTACACGTCAAATGTGTTGCATACCCGCGAGATGTCTTTTTGATTCGTCCAGGTTATTCGCCGATAAGCTGAAAGATGGAAAGCATCCACCACGCCGGAAGGGTCGGAATCAGGATTCTGAAGTTTTTGGTGCCGCGATTCGATTGACCACATTGTCGTGGTATATTACGTCCTTCGAGCGCCGATTATTTTCCAGTACCATCCCTAAGCGAGATGTAATTGAAAGGCGCAATTACCAGGGGATTTGGGTGATGTAACAGTACCAGTGTAGGTACTACTAGATAAGATTTGGTTAAGCTATCGGTTTTCGTGAATACTGTTTGTCAAAACTCTTCGCAAACAATTAATTAATTCATCAAAATTGCTTGTCTTGTTGTTTCATGACAACTGCACACGAAAGTCTCCGATACAACATTTAAACCCAAAAGTTTAATACAAAAACTTTTTACTACTAATTCGTCGTGACGTGTAAGTCAAGTTTTCTTGTTTGTCCGTCTGTCGCAGCATAATAAGCTGCAGTTCCGTTTTTTAGCTTATTTTTAGTTTATTTTAGCTTATTTTTGCTTGTCCCGGGAAGTTCAGCGGCTGCCTGCGACTTTCTGTACGTTTTGAGTCTTGCTTCCTGTAATTTGTTTTTTGACGATGTATGTTCATTTCAATTTGTTTCAACCATTTTTTACTGTTTCTTAGAATTCGTGTTTTAAATCTGTTTCCGGATTAGGTAGTTTTAGGTGTAGCGTTCATATCTGTTCAAAATTTATCTAAATGGTGGGTAAAATGCCCTGGTCAAGAGCATAATTATAGTGTATATCAACTATTTTCACCCTAAGGTGGCCTGGAAGAAATATGCTACTTAGCAATAAGGCCGCCAAAACTACTGCTGTCATGTATGTCCAATGAAGTGTTTTGTATTGAATTGAATGGAATTCTCCTATAAGTATGACATGGTCTTTGATTTTTCCACTTTTCTTAATAGTTGATAATTTTAATTCTAAAATTAAAAATAACCATTTTCCAAATCATCATCATCACTAATTCTTTTTAGCGTAGCATTCTCCATGCTACTTTCCAAGTACTAGTGTAGTAAAACCGTTTTGGAACTAATCTAAACTCTGTGTTTGTTATTTAAGAAAATAATTATATTAGTGTGTATATTTGAATCAGGTATCAAATATAATGTCTCTTCAAAATTATCACTTTTAAAATAAACAACAACTTTCTACGTTTTTACTATTTTTCATTTCTATACCTTTCGAAAACGCCTAATATACCTTCCCATTTTTTTTTGACGTGACTTATTGTAGATTTGCCGCAGATGGCATTAACTACTTGGCCGGACAAATGGGGAGCAAAGAGGGCTCTCATCTGGTACAAAATTTAAGACAACAGGCCTGAGGGTGCCTAGTTGGGCGCGAAAATCGGGTCAGGGCGTCGTCTGAGAGGAAGAATATTTGAAAGAATTAATCGACCCTAGTGGGTCGATAGCGATAAGCGCTGAATGAGGGAATACCTTCCCGGCAACTAGTGACAAAATATTCAATAACATGTACATATGCGTACATGCGCAGGGACTGAGGACAGCAGGTGCATTCATCCAATGAGCACTAATCAATACGAAGGTGGCGAAAAATAACGGTGGTTGTTTTACCCATACTCGTGTGTTTCCGTGCATTCCAAGGACCGACTGCAAAAACTGACGGTTTTAATTTGAAAAATTGGAATATTCTCCTACTGAATTCAAAAAATGAATATTTATTAAATAGTTATATTAATTGGCGTAAAAAGGCCATTCATATAAAAGTAAGTGCGCAATGTCAACAACAAATGTCAACAATAATAACAAATTGACCTTCAACAAGTTAAGGTTACGGTTATAATTACGTGGAATAAATGATTCTGATTTCTGAATTTCAAAAAGCAATATTGCTTTTCAAATGGATTGCTTCAATGTAGCCTTTTTAACCCCCCCTATAGTGTTATGGACAGATATTGGTAATGATTACAGTACACCCATCTAATTTTACTTTATTATTAGCTATACCTGTCATTTTCTTATCCGACGATAATAAAAGGGACAGATAATAATTGTCAGGCTAAAAAATATGGAATTTACGTCAAATTAAGGCAGAAACCCTCTCAAAATTTTGATGGCGCATAACCCAATAGAATTAAGTCGACAACACACGTCTAACGTTTGGATATGCTTAGATATTGTTTCATCCGGGTTATTGTTTCATTCAATCACTGATCTTAATTATAATTAACAGCTGTCAATCATCTGTCCCTTTCCCTTTCGGCTATGAAAATGACAGGTTTAACTAAATAAAATTAGGAGGGGTTTGATGGAATCAGCACAAATGTGGAGCTTACTAGAAGTTTGGGTGTCGATTCCCGGGCGGGTCAAAATCAAAAACTTTTCTATAATGACTCAGGTCTAAGCATTTTTTTTTATCAACCGCATTAGAAAAACGTAGAAGTTCGAAAGAATGGTACGAAGAGAGTCGAAGCAATATTACATTAACACTTTTGAGTATAATTAGTAACATTAAAATGTACAGTCAACAATTGTATTAAACCGAAAATACCGAAATTATACTGTTCTATAATACACAAGCAAGCATTTCGCACACACTCGCAAAATTTCGGAGCCAAACTATTGTGCTAACCATCCCCATATGCAGGCAGTCGTAATCGACGGCCGGCCGGGGACGTATTCGACCGTCGCGGAGACGCCGCTGGCTCTCTGTGTTTTTAAAGCTTTCTTCCATCCCCCCACCCTCAAAAAGGGGGAGTTCCCCCCCAATCTCCCCCAACAATCGATGGACGGCGTCACGTTAGTGCAGCGCCCGATCAAGTGCATACGCGAGGACTTTCTTTGATGTGTCTTTGTGTGCGGGAAGGGGTTAATTGTGTTTTTTTCTTTTGGTGTGTTTTGTGCTAGTATTCATTTAGTTAAAACGACCATTAGTTGCAGATGTTGTTTTGATAAAACTAATTTTAATGTGGTGGATATTTTGTATTATGCGTGTGAATAAGTTTAGTAAGCATAAGAAATTTATTTTTGAAAAAAATATATATATATACAGGGTGTTAGTGACATCGTAACGAAAACTTTGAGGGGTGGTTCAGGCCATGATTCTGAGTTGATATCAAGTAGAAATTTCCGTCGCAAAAGTATGGATTGGAAAATAATTAAAAAGAAAAGAAAAATTTTCATGAATTTTTTGACACGAAATTCCACTTGATATCAACTCAGAATCATGGTCTGAACCATCCCCCTCAGTATTCGTTACGGTGTCACTAACACCCATACCTACTTATATGGCTACCGTATGTACTTGTACGAGGTGTAAGTGTTATCGTAACGAATACTGAGAGGGGTGATTCATCTGATTATTCTGAGTTAATATCAAGTGGAATTTTCCATCCCAAAAGTATAGAATTGAAAATCATTTAAAAAAACTAAAAAAAAATCATGAATTTTGCGACGGAAAATTCCACTTGATTTTAACTCAGAATCATGGTCTGAATCAACCCCCTCAATATTCGTTACGATGTCACTAACACCCAGTATAATATAAATTTATTTAAAATAAACCCTACAAGATGCATTAAAAATCGTAAGTATTCAAACTAAAGTATCTAATCCATTCTAAAAAGAAAAAAAATAATTTTCAAAATTCGAATCACCTGACGTCATTCCTTTAATTCAAAACTATTTTGCCTTTGCCTAAAATGACGTCACGAGACCCGTCATCCGTTTATTCAGCGTAGTCCTAACAATGCGGAACATGTTCTGAATAGTCGCGAATATCTTGTAGACTGTCGCCAGTGACGTGACGACTTGTCACTGGCACGCCTTTCACTCGCTGCAAGTATGTTGCATTTCAAGTTATTTCATGTCATTTTCAGTTTACTTTACTTAGGTATACTTAGCTCGCTGTGCTGTTGGAATGGAAGGGTTTGTTATGCTGTTGTGTTGAAAAAGAAGAGTTAATATTTTATTAAATTTTCATTTGGAAGACTTATTTATGATCATTAGATACGCTATTAGGTATCATTAGGTGGGTGGAAGATTTGAAAGTGGTGTGTCAGGATCTTTTTTTTTGACGTGACTTATTGTCAGGATCGAAGTAAGTGAAATTCCGTTGTCTCTACCTATTTTCATTTGACCAGGCTGTATGGCTATGTTCCTTTGCCTGGTCCTTCTCGGGGCAAATTTAACAAAAAAAAATGTCTCTACCTACCCCAACGGTGTTATGTAATTGGTGCCCTTGCTTCTAGCTATCTTTTTTCTCTTTCTTTTATTGTATTGTGTTCAGTTCAGAAGTTCAGATATCAGTAGTCGTTCAAACAGCCTTCACAATGTTCAAAAATGAAACACAATATGACAATATGAGGAACCGTAGATAAAAAAAATAACGAAAATCAGTTTAATCTACGCTTCCTCATACTGCCCCAAAGCAGAGAAGAAGCCTTCATCTCCTCTCTCTTCACGGTCGTTCTCAGCGAATTTGCAACAGTATATGCATTAGACAAAGACAATTTACATTACTTTTGAATTACGTCATTTCGCAAGTTGTTATGGCTGAGAAGAAGAAGAAATAAAAATATGTCTAAATCATAGTACCGTGTTTTTTTTTTCCAACAAAAACAACAATGTACATTTTAACACGACAGTTGACAAAATAAACCATACCGTCCGAGTAGCACTTACGCCATTTTTTCTCAGAACGACAAATGAAAACTGTCAGTTACCGCCCTTCAGAGCGGACACAGAAGTGATTATATCTATCACGACTCATTATTCCCCGTGATTACGTCTACGTGCCGTATCCACTAATCACACGTAACGGCCACCCATCCGTCACCGTCCTCCGAACATCACTCACGACGCACTGACAAACAAACTTATCCAACTTCACAAAACGTATCCTCAGAAAACGTAACCCGACGAAACAGATACCATTTTCCACTGACACATATGAAAGAAAAACTTTGCCAAACACACACGACCAATCCCATTTGAACTCGAAATGTGTTTAGGTTTCGAGGGTTCGCAGGTCTTCGATAAGTGGATATGTCTAACGTATGTCACGGAGCATTATCTGAGCCTCTTAATTGAAGATAATAAGGGAGGACATATGTCTTTGTCGTGTTTTTATGGGGTGTAAGAGAGGGATGAGTAGTATATCGTTTTTTCAAGTCTTGTTAGTGAGTTAAAACTATTAATAAGTGTCGCTCTTATTTAGTAAAGTTCGAAAGTTTAAAGCCATTTCAAACAAATATACATAGGTATTCATGGTTAGAAACTTTAGAGGAACTGCGGTAGCCCAGTTGGTAGAACGCTTGCCTCTTACTTTGAGGTCGCAGGTTCAAATCCAGCACAGGCCTAAACTAATTATTGTCGTATTTGTTTTCGAATCGCACGTGCCCAACGGTGAAGGAAAACAACGCGAGAAATCCCAAATTCCCGAGAAATACATTTTCGGAGGTAAATAACCTAACCTGTATTGGGCTGGTTTTCCCTTCGCGGGTTGAAAGGTATGACAGGCAGTCGCCTAAAAAAACTGGACCTGTCAAATCCTCAGGTTAGGTAAGAGGACCTTGTAAAAAACGGGATAAGCTAGGGGCATAATGACTTATGGTTGGAAACTTTTTTGTAAGCGATTATTAAAACAAACACCATGAAAGTAATAGGAATTATCGGGCTTGGCAGAGAATACAAACAAAAATAGCAACAAGTAGTAGTGTTAATTATTGTGCGAAAAAGTATATTTGATTTGATTTGAATATGATTCCGTGCTTCGGAGGGCACGTTAAGCTGTTGGTCCCGGCAATTAAAAACAGCTCCACCAACCCGCAGTGGAGCAGCGAGAATGTAAGCTCCATACGCAGTGGAGTATGCTCCATACCGCTTCTAGTTGCTTGAGGGGAGGCCTGTACCCAGCAGTGGGACGTATAACTTAGGTTGTTTATGTTTTATGTATGTAAATATATAAAAATCACACCCGTATGCCTATCGAGGTAGACAGAGGCACAAATAATTAAAAAGTCAATCCACATACACTTTTGATATTCGTTCCAAGATAGGTACTTAACAAGATTTAACTGAATAACCTTAAAATAACAACTTCTTTCGTGTGGGTTGTGAGGTGGATTACCAACCTCATTAACCCTGGTGTCAGGGTTATTATTGAGCCAAAAAACTGAAAAAACATTTTATGTTATTATTGATTTTTTTTAAACACCAGCTCTCAATTTACGACGAAGACAATATAACGCAAGTTATAACTAAGAAGTTTATAAATCGCCATTGTTCCGAGATCGCCTTGCCTGCCCACCTGCATTCGTGGAGCAATATCAATCCATCTGCTGCGACGTCGGGGGGTGAAAGTAGGGGTTGGGGGTGAGGTGACCGGAGGGTGGGGTCCGGTGAAGTTGACGGCACGTCTTTGAGGGGTATTTAATTTTGTGCAAATGACATGACGTGGCGGGGACAGGTCTTTTGGTGACATTTGAAATTTGTTACACAAATATTATTCGGGGATTTGTTTTGGTGAAATATTGTTATCGCTTTTTGAGTTTTACCTTTTGACGTCACTTTAATTTTCATTGTCGTTTATATTCGTGTTGTTTTTTTTTTTTGTTGTTAATATCTGTTTTTTTATTAGTATTTGGTATCACAACGAACACGACCAACTGATAATGTACTTGAGCTTTCCTTCTAATATTCTCCCTGTTTTCTATTTTTAAAAGCTGACTCTCCAACGATGAGACTACCTTCCAGGAAGAAATGAATAAAATAAAATATAACAGCAATATTTTTTAAAGCACACATTTCTGCAAAGGAGGCCACGACTTCTATCCTTAACTCCCAGTCCATAACCCCCTTATTATCCGGCGGGGTGGGGTCAATATGCCCCCGCGAGCTTAGGGGGACAGTGGGGGGGTGCAGCGTGTCACGTCACTGTCTCACGATCGCGCCCACGTCGGATCACTCTGCCCGTCTCGTTTACGTCCATCGCATACTTTTCTTGTGAAGGGTTGACGATGAAAATTGCACTCGCCTCGCCTTGCAATTTCAGGGTTCATTTTGCAGATTTGCAGTTTGTTAGGTGTCAGCTTGATAGTCGAGAGTATGTCAGCTTGACAAAGTATTTATGATGTCTGGCAAAGGTTGAATTTAAAATGCTTAATATAAATGGAAATGGTTGTCATTTAAAGTGATGTGATTACTTTCAGTACTATATTAAACATGTAATTATGTTTCAATTTAAAACAATTTGATACTAGAGTTCCCATTTTTAAAAGTAAATCACGCTAAGTTCAGCAAAACAGTCTTAAAACAGTCAAAACATAGCATGTCGCCGTTCTGCCATCCAATATTTGGCGCAACTAAACTCGAGACAGACCGTTACTTTTTATTTCCCCGTATGCAATCGCTCCGTCTTACGTCTGCTCGCTGCAGCAATATCAATCCATCTGGCGGGTGAAGGGGGGGAGTGCAGTGGGGGGCGTCACGTCACTGTCTTAAATGACTGTCACGGGTGCACTCGGGCGCCATCCACTCGCCTGAAGAACGGACGGACGGCTTTACAATGCCAACCCCCGCTTTGATATTACGTCGTTATTTGTTATTGTATTGCTCGCGAAGTTTGTCTTCGAATGGTAATTTGGTTTGTTCAACAAAGGAACGTGTGGGAACGTGACTGATAACGTCGATGCCGTGACAGTTCGCTGTAGTATAGCTAATAGGAAATTACCAAGCAATCTTTATGAGTAATAGTAGTTTTTTAGCATCTGAAGCTGCTTGACATCAACAAAGAATTCTAGGTAGCTCCCGATCCGCCAATCTCAAAAGAGCGTCGCGAAACTTGCTATCTAAAAGCTAAAGTTGCGAACAAAGGATCGAGTCATCACAGCGAGACAGTTTAACTATAACATTAACATTAAACTGTTAAAACACTGGCATGGCCGCCGGGAGCAGTCGCTGCATTATCAACTTGCATCGGGATGACGCGAGCATCGCTGTCGTTGCCACGTCCCCAAGTTTACTCGGCTCCGCTGGAAATTTCACTCGAGACTTGCTAAATGGTGGTGCGAGTTAGGAGAGGTTGCGGCCTTTTTCTATAGAATCATCAAATTCAAATTCAAATTCAAAAATATCTTTATTCAATAGGTAACATAGTTACACTTTGAATCGTCAATTTTACATAACGAACGTCTCATCCGCCTAAAACTACTGCAGCTTCTCACAACCTGTATAGCCGGGGAAAAGAAGCTGCAAGAAAAACCTCGGCACAGGGCCCTAGACGTTCTTTAAAAAAAATAAAAATAAACATAAAATATTGGTATACAATTGAGTAATTTAGCTGCCTAATATCAGTTCTCAGACAGTTATCTATCCTATATCTATAATATATCATCTTCCCATTATGCCTTTTTTCACAGGGTCGGCTAACCTAACCTGAAAATTTGACAGGTCCGGTTTTCTACAGAAGCGACTCACCCAGCCCAATACAGGTTATATCACATACCTCCGAAAAACCATTTCTCGGGAATGTGGGTTTCCTCAAGATGTTTTCCTTCACCGCTGAGCACGTGATAATCATTTATACAGCTTTAGGTTATTACTTAATCTTCTTCTTCTTCTATCGTACGGGTTGTGAGGTGGATTAACAACCCCATCAACACTGGTGTCAGGTTTACTATTGAGCCGAAAGCCCCTGACATGGCTCATGTAACGACTTCTAACTTACATTAGTAAGTAGTAACCGAGACCAACAACTTAAAGTGCCTTAGCACAGATCATCTTACTTTCAGACAATCAGGTGATCAGTCTGTAATGTCCTAATTAAACAAGGGATCACAAAGTGATTTTTGTGGTATGTCCCCATCGGGATTTGAACCCGGGACCTCCGGATCGTGAGCCCAACTCTCAAACCACTGAACCACGACTGATTGATGATACATGACTTAATGTATGTTTCCACAATCGTTCTAAATACTTTATGATAAGGGCTGCGTCACACTAATGAAATGAAATGAAAATTTATTGTCATAAATGTGGTAAGTAGGTATATCGATGAAAGTGAAGCTTATAGCGCTCAGCACATTTAGTCATGTTGTGACATACAATAATGACTACTTACATAAAGTACTGAAAAATATTACAAAAATACTTATCTATATAATAAAAAAAGAAAGAAAAAAAACTATTTATAAACTGAAAAACTCACTTAAGCTATAAAACTGCTTTTCCTTTAACCAATTTTTGAGTTGGGATCGGAACTTTAAATGGGGTAGCTCTTTAATATGGGGCGGAAAAACATGCGCGAATGTTTCCGCCAGGTCCTGTACTCTGTCCCGCTGTCGGAGTCAGTCCCGTCACGTCACTACCCGAACTGTCTCGACGCCGATGACAGCCCACGACTGAATTGTTCCGCGCTAGTTCTGACACGACGCTCCGTCTTAGTTTATTTCGGTGCGATGTTGTTATTGATTGTCACAACCGTCCTATCGACAGACATTTATGTCACGTCCACTTGGACAAACTTGTTTATTGGGTAATTAGGGCTATGGACTTGCGTGGTTTGGGCGGTAGGCGTGACTGTTTAGAAGAGAAATTAGGGCTGTTTTATCGTTTGTGAACAACTAAATACCCGTAATTAAACTCACTCATTCTATCATTTGAAAACTTAAATCACGAATCCTTAACATGCTTCGTTTGAAGGAAAACATCCTCAAAAATAAGACATAAAAAATATATTACATAACATACATAAACAGCCTATATACGTCCCACTACTGGGCACAGGCCTCCCCTCAATCAACCGGAGGGGGTATGGAGCATACTCCACCACGCTGCTCCAATGCGGGTTGGTGGAGCTGTTTTTACGGCTAAAAGCCGGGACCAACGGCTTAACGTGCCCCCCGAAGCACGGAATCATCTTACTTTTTCGGACAATCAGGTGATTCAAGCCTGAAAAGCCCTTACCAAACAAAGGACAGTTTCACAAAGTCATTTCGACAATGTCCCCATCGGGAATCGAACCCGGACCTCCAGATTGTGAGCCTAACGCTCTAACCACTAGACCACCGAGGCTGAAAAAATATATTCATCATATTAATTACTAGCCTAACAATTTACGTAGGTAGATACATCACACACACTTCTTAAATTACCTGTGCGAAATAGAATAGAGGATGTAATAAATAGGGCCTCATTTCGTTCCCGTTCATTAATCAAATTACTCGTGGCAGCGTGACATTCCACGCCATCCGTCATCGAGATGACACTTATCCGTCAATTTGACGTGTCGTCGTCATTCCCCTGGCTCCTAGCCTCGTCATCTTTGCGAAAATGAATACGTTAAATGAAACGGTTCCACCCTTAATTTCGTTTTTAAAAAATACCTATTCTATTTTCGTAAGGTATATTGTTTTAAAATATTTATGCTTTTTAAGACGTCAAATATTTTGAGCCTTGCTCAAAACAAAAGACAAAATGTCGATTGTAAACGTCTAAATAAATAAGTTTAAGTACAAAGCGCTTAATAAATCTGCTTCCTTTGTGTACTTGTTCTAAAAAATGTGTAACCAGCCAACCAAACATTTTCTAGGACTCTAATCACAAAGTAACAGAACATTCATTCGACCACTGCCTTTTTTCCGGGTTTCTTCAAATCAAGACTTACTTCACTCTCTGCAGTCCGGGTTCGCTGTTTGCTACATTTTTTTTTTTTCTTTCACTACTTTTTTGTTTCTGCAAGGTGCCTCGTTGCCCACATTAATTCCTTTTGTCTCCCTCCAACTGTATTTTTTTCCACCAAAAGGACTTTCATTTCGTCTCTATCTCGGCAAGCTTTGTCGACGTACACACGTGGGCTAATAATTACGTGCTGCTCTAAGTAGTACGTTTTATAACATTTTTGGATATTTATTTATAGAATGTTTTAATTCTTAATTCCCGAAATCTTTTAGTGCCTGATTTTTAATTTAAATATTTGTATATAGGTACCTATTTAGGTACCTAAAGGTTAAAACAACAATCGAAGTATAAAATTAAAACAGAGAAGAGCAGAGCCCCATCACTTATCAGAAAATAAGCGGAGAATGGTGAGAACCTGCTTATTATGTTACGAAGTAAGTCTTTCATCTTTCTTAACGGCCTCTGTGGTCCAGTGGTTGAGCGTTGGGCTCACGATCCGGAAGTCCCGGGTTCGAATCCCGGTGGGGAGATATCACAAACATCACTTTGTGATCCCTAGTTTGGTTAGGACATTACCAGCTGATCACCTGATTGTCCGAAAGTAAGATGATCCGTGCTTCGGAAGGCACGTTAAGCCCATGGTCCCGGTTACTACTTACTGATGTAAGTAAGTAGTCGTTACATGAGCCATGTTAGGGGCCTTTGGCGGCTCAATAATAACCCTGACACCAGGGTTGATGAGGTTAGTATTTTACCTTACAACCCACACGATAGAAAGAAAGAATGTTACGAAGTAAGTGACAAATATAGATATAAAAAAAACTCTTTCTCTCCAGTAATAGTACTATCAACTACTGGGTTAGCCAGTCTTTCGATGGATTTATGTAAAAAACTAATTACTTTCAAATTCATATGTTGCATGCACATGAGATTGTTAGCAAATTATATTTTTAGGCTGACAGCACACTGGGATCAGATCGCAGCGTGCAGTCGCTGAGCTGACGCGAGCAGACTTCCTCCGCAGACTAGCGGGCGCGACACGGTAGTGACAAATTAGCGATTTTTATTTTGCCATTATTTTGATGTCATTTATATTTGATTGTGTTATTATTTTTTATCAAAATTTGAATTCAGAAATAATACGTGCAACTTTATTGTTGTTTTGTTGACTATACTTCGTTGAATTAGAATTATTATTTAACATCGAAATCTTTTTCTATCGTGTGGGTTGTGAGGTGGATTACCAACTTCATCAACCCTGGTGTGTCAGGATTATTATCGATCCGCCAATGCCCCTGACGTGACTCATGTAACTACAAGCTTACATCAGTAAGGAAGTTGTAACTGGGGTCAACGGCTACGTGAAAACATGTAAAGTGGCGTTAGTTTTTTGCGGAAATGCGATGATTTCCGAAGAACACTTCTGGCTCTGCCTACTCCAATGCGGCGTGAATTTATATACGTATGTGATAATAAACATGCAAATTTTTTAACTATCTACTTTCTTTAAAGATAAATCGTCAAACATGACTCATTCATTGCCTTAATTTGCCTTCATGTCAATAGGCCACCTAAAAATCGCCAAGCTCATTCCCGTGGCCGCGCCCTTAATTCGGCACACTAGCAATTTCCCGCCAGCGAATAAGCGAATTAAAATGGGCTCAAAGCAACGGCGGGCAAAGAAATGTTGCATACAGAGTATATACTTGGTGTTTGTACAAGGTTCGTAGCAACGACGAAACAACCTCTAGACCAGGGTTCCCAAACTTCAGATAACTGAAAACCCACCTTTTTTGACGAAACTTATTATAGATTTGCCGCAAATGGCATTAACTGGCTGGACAAATGGGGAGCGCTCTCACACGGTACAAAATTTAAGACATAATATGACTGGGCCTGAGGACGCGATAATATTTGAAAAAATTATATCGACCCACTAAGGTCGATAGCGATAAGCGCTGAAGTGTTTGTTGTCGCAAGCTGATTGGCCGCCTCTATGGCCTCTATGGCCGCCTCTATAGTAATCGTGTCGTCGGTATTGTATTGAAAACTCACCAAATACCATTGATTTTATGGAATAGATCCAAATTAATAAAATTATTAATTTAACATATAACATGGTACAAATAGAAAAAAAAATATACATTTGCAACAATCAAAACCCCACATAACTAATTGCTCGGATCATACGGTTACAAGTCTAAGACTGTTATTTAAATAAAAAACATAACATAACATAAATAGCCTATATACGTCCCACTGCTGGGCATAGGCCTCCTCTCAATAAACCGGAGAGGGTATGGATCATACTCCACCACGCTGCTCCACTGCGGGTAAAAAAAAACTGAAATTTATTTAATGGATCAACTTTATCGTGCCATTTATCTTTTGATGCAAAAAATGAAATTTCGCAAAAGCCCTGGTGGCTTTTCTCCGGAACCTTTATGTTCCGCGAAACCCACTTTGGAACTCACTGCTCTGGACTCCTTAATAACACATAAAGGGGTTCTATCAAAAGATATGACTAATAGATTAGGTATATAAAAGATAAAAAAAAGAAAATATTAGACATCTATTGCTTGTATGATCAATGATCATCATTTCTCTGAAGATTTGACAGGTTTGGTGTTTCAAAAAAGCGACTGTCTGGCTGATCTTATAACCCGAAGAGAAACCTAGCCGAGGCAAATATCTCCGAAAACAGATTTCGATATGAGATATGGGTTTCCTCTCGACGTTTTCTTCACCGTTGAGTACATGATAATCATTTAAGATTCAAACATAATTTGAAAGTCATTGGAGGCACGTGCTGGATTTGATCCTGTGACCTCATAATGAGAGTACGTTAGTGCTTGTACAAGATTCGTAGGTTTTATAAACCCTGAGTGACGGGCGGTCAGCCTTTGAGTTCGTGGTTAGAACAAGGGTTTAGGAATATATTCAAAGGACGAGTGCTTAGAATATTATTATGTGGTTACCGTACATAGCATCACGCCTTTATCCCCAAAGGGGTAGGCAGAGGTGTATAGTATATCACCCACTCCTGTTTGCAATTGCTCTTTTTGGTGTGTTATTTAGTGTCATACGTACTTCAGAAGGTGCGTTAGCCATTAACGCACGACCCGCAATGGATCAGTGTGTTGGAGTATGCTCCATACCTCCTTCAGTCGATTGAGAGGGGGCTGGTGCCCAGCAATGGGACTTACATAGAATATTTAAAAAAAATAAAATTAAAATTGCTTTATTTCAGATTACAATGATCCATAATTTACATAATAAAACATTTAAATAAATTAAAATAATAATTAAAATAAAATTAGATAAAACAAATAAAATCAATTAAAATAAAAACAATAAAATAAAATATAAAACAATGATCACGAAATAGGTATATACTTTTTTTAATGTTATGTTTATTAATGTTATGTGAAGTAAATGGTGGAAGTTCGTTGAAAGAAATAAAATAATATGCGTTGGTATCTAACGTTCTTTATAAATTCTTTTAAAAAATACTTTTTTTCTCGCCCATTTAGGTAATGAGTTTTGAACATAAGCAACGTCATTATTTCACATTACATCTTAAAACAATTATTTCCACACTTCTTCCATTCCAATTCCAATCTAACTATTCTTCGAACCCTCTTTGTCCTGGAAAAAAATACAAAAGGAGTTCCAAAAACTCAGTTCCTAATTACCCCGCCTACAAATTGGTCAGTCAAATCGAAAGTCCTAACTTCATTCCCCAGCCTGGGCAATGAGCGATCGTTTCATTCAGGTCACGATCGGCTCTCCTAATTAAAAATCGAACGATTTTTGTTGCCGACTGTACATTTGTTACCACCCTACCCTCTTCAGGTTGGTCGCTCAGTGCAAGCGAGCAGCGATTGTCTGATTCTTATACACCGTGAAATATAGCTTAATCGTAGAACAATACATTTTATTAATTATATTGTGTAACATCGTAATTATCCTATAACCATTTCTAATACCAATGAATATTATACTAACATTGTCCTTGATTCCTGCAGACACCTCTTAATTTTACTTTAAGTTATAGCTGTCATTTTATTACCTGCCGAAAAGGAACGGGACAGATTGATTGACAGCTGTTAATTTTTGGGAAGAATGAGTAAATGAATGACTAACCCGGCCGAATAAAACAAACGATAATAAAATTGACGTGTGTTCCATACATTTTATATTTTTTTTACCTGTTCCTTTCCTTTTTGGCGGATAAGTAAATGACAGATATAATTTGAAATAAAATTAGGTGTCTACAGGAATTATCGCCATTATCTAGGTTTTTAATTAAACATTAAAATTTAAATAACATATTTCTCTCTAACGGTATTAATACCATGCCGGTTAATGTATAATGTCGAACACAATGTAAAAATTGTTAACGATTACATAAATAAATAAATACATAATATAAACAGTTCTTTGTTCTGATACGTATTCACTCACTCAAACTCAAACAAAAAACATCTTATCGCGTTATCGTCTGCCCGGTGGATCACAAACCTTACGCACCCCCTTCTCCCTCGATAATCGTGTAAAATGAATAAGGACGGTGTCGGAAGTCAATTGTATTGGGCTAAGAGGTTTTCCATTCTATTTGTTATTATGTTATTAATTTGTGAAGGTGTTCTGTTGGGAGCAAGTTGGTAGTACTATGCGTCTTTTATTTAAACTTATTAATACATACAATTAACACACTAAAACTATCGCAAAAGTCGTCAAAAGAACACTCAGCGGCTTAGCTTTTGGAATCCTAAGATGGATAAGGAAATGTGGACCAAAATGATGTCTGATTGGATCCCATAAGGCTGCAATCGAGGCAGGTAACGACGATGGAGAGATGAGCTGGACGGCTTACGGAACACCTGCCACAATGATGCCCAAGACAGAGATGGTCAGAAAGAGAAGGGAAGAATTCGCCCAGCAGTAGGACATAAATCACCTACGCTAAAGAAAAAAAAAACAAGATGCATAATGATGAACCGTAAGGTGACAGGATAGGCCAGACCTTTTTTTATCTCAGATCCGATTTTTGTGTTTGTCTCAGATGACACTAAATTCCCGGCTAGACAAATAGGAAACGCTGAGGGCTCCCATCCGTTACCAAATTTAGGACAACACCTAACCTAACCTCGGCTCACAGTGTCGTATTTTAAAGAATCAACCAACGATTCTAGTGAGCCGATAGCGATAAACGCTGAATGAGCGAAAATGTCGACACACAGCCTATCTTCTTTATTCAAATTCAAAAAATATCTTTATTCAGTAGGTAACATAGTTACACTTTGAATCGTCAATTTTTACATAACGAACGTCTCATCCGCATAAAACTACTACAGCTTCTCACAACCTGTATAGCCGGGGAAAAGAAACTGCAAGAAAAACCTCGGCACAGGGCCCTAGACGTTCTTTAAAATAAAATATTGTAGTACAATTGAGTAATTTAGCTGCCTAGTATCAGTTCTCAGACAGTTAATCCAATGCCTATAGGTATAGATATGACACGGCTAAGATTATAAGCTCTACTGACCGCTTTCGTCATATACCTAATTAACAAGATGGTTCTTTTAATACAACTACCTGATTCCGAACCTATGAACCTTACCTTACGAACTTATCTTACGAACCTATTCTGGAGATTTCCGACTGCGCCGAAGCAAAAGGAGGGTTATTTACAGAAGCGACCTATCTAACCTACCAAAAATTTTAAATCACATGTCTCTTGAAACAAAGAAAAATTATCGTAATTGAATAAAGTCAATGATAATGTCTTATAAACTTGGTATATGCCAAACGCGACCGAATTATGGCACTCCAAACATGAAGTAGGTAGGTAAATGTATCTAGGAAACTATCTATATATGATTTAGCGAAGGAAGAACAAAGGCCAGCACGGTCCCTAGGCGAATATATAGAAAATTTTCGTAAAACATCCACAATACTGTAACACATGTACCTACTCGTCCTCTAGTGTCCTCTATGTTTTTCCGAGTATTCTTTCAGTCAACAACCCACAGGTACGGTCTTGTATTTCTTTACTGACCCCCTCCCCCCGCGTTTGCGACCCCCCTCCCCTCGGGCTCATGCTTACAAACTGTCGCATTACGGCCATCCCTTGCACAACACTGCAACCTTCCTCGAACACCATACACTCAATGAAACAATCCCTATTGCATCGGAATAGAAACTAACTAACCGCACAATATAAGTTGGTGAGCCAAGAAGAAGTTTCTGAGTGGTAAAGGATTGTGAACTTTAAGTAAAGCCAGGAAGGCAGGTGAAGGCCGTAAGGGGAAGATAGTTGGAGCTAATGACATAAGGAAATAAACGGTGGATTCTTCGGGAATTATTTAGTTTTGTAGATGGAGTTGCTGATTTTGTTTTACACAGGATTTCCTAGATAAGGAGAGATTTAATACGGACATGGGGTGAGTGGGAATGGAATACCAACGTGGTAATCGGTATTTTGTAGAAATATAGTAGATTATAAAGTATTTAGACGTTAAAACCAGAATAGCAATGGCAAAAGAAGTCTTCCATTTGTAATAATTATAATGGCAATAGACGAGTCTATATCCACTGGTGGGTAGTGGGTATACTTTGCACCTCTGCCTTCTTCTTCAAAAAATCACGAACAGGCAACAATAACGCACTCACTGGCTAATAGTGAGGCGATTCTCATACAATACCTTACAACAAAGCGGTTGGCGCTGGCGGTAAAGCCCTCGGCAAGGTCACAGTGACTAGTATGAGCTGTAACTTGTAATCCGCTGATGCCTGATGATTCTATCAAAAGTATCAATGTACTTACCTAAATTATGATTTGATATTCTAGTCAAAAGAAAAATTTTGACACAGCAGCGCTGATGCACAAGAATTTAGTAGGGTGCTTTCAAGGCCAGAGTGAACAGGCACAAGCTCGCTCCATCTTTTTTTTTATCTAAGGCCTCGTCAGTGCATTCAGGCAAGTCTGGGGCCAAGACCAAACCCAAAGGCAAAAAAAATATAAAAAATTGACTACCAAATCTTTTCTAACGTATATCTATCTACCTTATTTACTGTCTTATTACTGATCTGTCTTTGTGTGTGCAAGTGTTTTTCATTCATTCATTTACACTAATATGCTCTTAATTAAAACACATAATAACGGGTTCGTACCGCGTTTAAAATAAGGATGTGAGACTCCCGATATTAAAACAATGTATAATATGCTCTTTATTATTCAATAATAACGGAAAAAAGTTCTCGAAATCGATTGAAAATTATCTTTCAAATATTCATTTTCTTAACGTTGTTACGTTCCTTCTGAAATAGCCCACAACCCATTGCTTTCCGCTTGTGGAACTTTTTACTATCAGGCTTTATAAACAAACAAACGAATAGTGTAATAGTGTACAAGGCAGTGCACTACCACAATGGGTACAGGTCAATCCAGCTCAGCTTGAGTCCAATCGGGCTGAGTGAAATCTGCCATAAAAGACGGGAATCGCCTATAGACTGCACGACAGAAACCGTCTGGGCCGATAGTACTGCCTAATTTATAGCGTACTCTCAGAGACAATCTTCGACCGAGGCAGATTTTATTTCCAAAGTTAAGACCCTAAGGTAAAAAAAGTATGGCAGTAGTAAGTGTAATGTAATGGTTTGATAAGTTTTGATTATAGTAACCTAGGAAGCAAAAATACGCAAGACCAAAAATGCTTCAAAACTTGCGATAATAATAAACTAGGTTTATCTTTCGCACATCTAAAATGTTCATACCAGTAAGTTTGTACTGAAATGTTTGTACCAGTATTTGGCTGGTAGAAAACCAAGTTCAGCTAAATTAGTTGCGCTCATTTTGATACTGACTTGAAATCAAACGAACCCAGGAAAACTGGAACAAACATCACAATTTAAAGTCGACTTCAAAGAAATTGAGGATAAGAAAACTGTACAATTCCGCTATTAGGAGTAACTTATTATAGACAATTTCCTACATTCGAGCGACCAATCGGGCTGAGTGAGAGCCGCTATAAAGGAAACGGTTAACAGTGAGTTCGGAGTTACGCGACGGAACGGAATTAAGGGAAGAAATTGAGTCGCGTAGCGTGTAGGTAAAATAGGAAAGTCGTTTCTGTTCCTAGGCACTCAGCTTATTCTTTGGTCGTTTTAGCAGTTTATGTTCCATTGTGCTGGGGCAATGTTTAGGTAGGGTTTGTTTCGGGTCATTGACCTGTAGTTTACTAGTCAAATTACTCTAATGGGTTTACTTACTTCGATGAAGTAACGCTGTTAAGTACTTTTTTCGCTTGTTAACATTTATTGTAAGTACATTTAGATGTGAGTCTTTGGTTGTTGTTCTGATAGTTACATAATATAACACCACGCCTATATCCCAGAAAGGGTAGGCAGGAAGTATAGTATATACACCTATTCCTCGCTAGCTGTGTTTAAAACTCCCATGAGTTCAGAGACCAAGACCGGATACAAACCCGTGAAACTACGTTAATAAATAATAAATTACAATGTTACTTTAAAGATCTCACAATTTCCTTTTTAAATGATCAATTTACCAGTCTAGCGCTGCTTAAAACAATCATAAAATCATCTCACAACATAATGACATTTTAGTAAAAAAGTCGAATAAAAGTCACTCATACGCAACTAAAGAGCTAATAACGTATGAGAAAACTTATCAGCGAATTTAGATTTTAAGCTTATTTTTTATATTTTAGTATTTTTCGGGGCACAACTGGAAATCAGCGTTGTGGCACTCAGTGTCGGAGTATCAGAACATTTTGCTGAGCTGATGTCCCTTTGAGAGATAAGCTTTTTTATTATTTTATTCACTCCTCTGTAATGGCTCCGATTCCTGTAGACATATCTAATTTTATTTTAAGTTATACCTGTCATTTTCTTATCCACCGAAAAGGATAGGGACGGATGATTGATGGCTGTTAATTTAAAAATTAGGGAATAACCCGGGCGAATAAAATAGGCATCTCGCTCATATGCAACCCGTTTGACGTGTGCTGTCAACTTTATTCTGCCGGGTTATTGGCCAATATAAAATTTTGGAAGGGTATTTTAAATTTCTGCCTAAAATTGACGTGTGTTCCATAAATTTTATGCATGTCGATTACCGGTGCCTTTCTTTTTCAGCGGATAAGAAAATGACAGGTATAACTTAAAATAAAATTAGATGGTTGGATTTAGCACCACTAGTATGTACCTGTGTATATCTAAATTAAATTCTTCTTTCTTTCTAATAGACACAACACAATGTCACATGTAAATACGGTATAATATCTGGTTCTACAGCTATTAACGGACAGACAGACCGGCTAATGCCTATTAAGATATCAATCAATACTAGAGGCCCATTTATTGTGGTAGAAAATGGTGGGATGTAATAAAATTAGCATGGGAATGGTCACGCTACACTCACGTGGAAGATCACGAACAGCAGCGGGCGTGGGGGAAGCGACGGGAGATCGGCATTTGTTATTTTTTTTATATTTACAATACATAAACTCACGCCTGTATCCAGTTGGGGTATTCAAAGGTACATCAGGTACATCCATCGCAAGATAAGAGAGAAGAAGAAATAAGATGATCCGTGCTTCGGAAGGCACGTTAAGCCGTTGGTCTCGGTTACTAATTACTGATGTAAGTAGTCGTTACATGAGCTACGTCAGGGGCCTTGGCGGCTCAATAGTAACCCTTGCCAGGGTTGATGAGGTTGGTACTCCACCTCACAACCCACACGATAGAAGAAGATCGCAAGATGAAGTAACTACCCGCACTTCATCGAGCTTTCTGTTAGACGAACATGATAGGTGGGGAACCGTCTATGATGGTCGAACCAACTGTGTGAAAACTGCACTTAAGATAGGTAAATTAACAACGCATTGGTGCAAGTCTGGTACCGTGGTTCGAAATGGCGCTTCTCGAATGAGAAGGTCAGCCGATGTGCCACAAGACTAATATTTATTTATTTATAAATTCACACTCACAACTCACGCCTTAAGTAAATGCCGGAGTTGATAGATCATTGAACGTAACAAGAATCACAAGACTGTATTCCCTCTTCGGTTAGTCAGCGATACAATAAAGAAAGAAGTACACTCAATCTAAAGCTGCCGGTTTGAATCCCAGTGCAGGCCTACACCAATGTCTTTTGAATTTTTTTTTAATCCTCGCTCTACACGTGCAGCCTGTGGGCGAACTTCACTCAGAAAGCATACAACGCTATCCGCGTCCAGTTCAACAACGCTTTTAGGGTGTTATTGCGGCTGCCTCGCGTCGATTGCTTTTATACGACTATGAGGAAGCGATGCACGTCTCTGGTGCGCAGGGTGCGGGGCAGCGGCAACCCCGCCCTCTCGATGATAGGTGCGCGATTCGACTGCCCGTATCTGCGTAGATGCTGTGACTTGCATGTCACAGCATCTAATATTAGATAAGGCTACTAACATCTAGAATAAGTTTACTAACACATATGAGACATGTTTCGTGAATTAAATAAATTATTATTATTATATCATTTTATTAAATTCATGTTCAACATCGTGAGGAAACTCATTTCTCGGCACTTCCCTTCTCGGTTTCGAAGCTCAGACAGGCAGTCGCTTCTGTAAAAAACCGGATTTATCTGCCTTCGAATAGTTGGGTAACCATTTTACTGCACTGAGATGCATCTAACGATAACTTAGTGGCACGAAAAAGCGAATAACTAAACGCTAAAGTCACCCAGAATTAGATTTTTATAATTCGTTTAACGTGCTTCGAAAATGTATAACTGTCTCATCTTGCAAATGACAAATTCTGATGTGCTACGAGAAATGGGTATATATTTTCAAAAGTGAGGTAAATTCGAACGAAAAAATAAGGCCCCCAAACTCTAACTTAAGCGATTACATACCCGCTCCCGCTTACACCTCACACCACCGACCACAAACACATTTGTGCAGCACAGTTGACCCTTAATGCGAATGCATACAGTTTAAATTGCATTGAGGCGACATTAAGAAAGCTTAAGTGTCATAGGCTACCGACCACAGTACATGGGAGTTCTCAAAACGACACTGGAAGTCGAGTAGCGGCCAAGTAAAGGCCGTATAGAGGCTCTTAAGTCGTTACAATAACAACCATTATAGAACTAAACGGCTATTTAGTTTGAATGGCAGCATAGTTGGATTATGCGTCTATGTTGTAATTAAGCTTTGTAAAGAGCTGTTGTCTTAACACTCGTAATGTTATTTGTCTGTGGTGATTTTCACATTGTTTTAATGGTTAAATTCTCCATAGACACATCGTTCTCAGCATAGATAGGTACAAAATACACTTGGCCACCTGTAGATATTTTTATTTCAATTATACATACACTAGCCTTCCGCCCGCGGTAATCGCGACTTCATGCAACTTCGGTTATTTAAGGTAAGTATTTCAGCACCTTAGGGGATGATTTACGAGATAAAAACTATAGTAGGTCTCAAATTATCTCCTTACGGAATTTAATTGAAATCGGTTCAGCGGTTTAAGCGTTAAAAGGAAAGAGACAGACAGAGTTATTATAAATATGAATACGTGGATTTTGAACTAAAAAGAAGAATTAATCATTTACCTAATCTGGACTGATACATCACTAGCCAATGAACGTTACAACCCTAGCTTACTTAGTGAGAAGAAGTAAATAGTGAGTGACAAATGAAGTAACAGTGTTAAAGCAGTGTCTAGTGTTAAGTACAGTGCTTAGTGCGTGTTTCGTGTAGTGTTCATTTGTTGCGTGAAGTGCGAAATAAAGTGAAGTGACAGGTAACGAAGTTAAACCGCGTACCTTAGATCTAATTCTTACCGCGTATTGAGGCTATTGTAACGTGTTATCTTTATTGAAATATAATCACTAAAACTAAACGATGTATTTATTTATTTCCTTCATATAATCACAAAACAATATAATATAACAAACAGGATAGAAACAAAAGGATTATAATCAGAAATTTGAAATACGAGCGATTACCGATCGAAGGCTGGGAGATCTCGCGAGATGATCTGAGCCACGATAGGACCCTGAGTTACGCTGCCACAGACGGCCCCAGGGTACATGACATAAATAAAGTATCTATAAAGACACTAAATTGTAGTATTATTATGTACTTTAAGGATGTAATTCTATTTGAAATAAATTAGGCTGTGGCCTTGAAAGCTGCTTGTCTATCACAATTTAGCATTGAACAGGAATCAACTTTTGATTTTTCTATACTGAAGTTCCCCCACCGGGAATTGAACTTAGGATCTGCGGATCGCGAGTCCAACTGTTCACCACTGGCTCATGGAGGCAGTCATTCTAATAATGATTCTGCTTGAATCAGAACGTATTACAATTCAGTTTATGTAGGAATGAACTACGGCAGACTAAGAACTTATGACCCTGTAAATCAAAAGACGAATACCACATTAATTGCAAGCCAGCCATCATGGTTACAAGAAAAATAATATGTCTCCGCCCACAAACCATTACGGTTTGATTTATATCAAAATATCCATCGGCGGTAAATTATTAAATATCATTTCTATAATGCTTTGGGTGGTGTAGACGATTTATTGGCCTATGACCCTCCTCGTCTCGTCATAGATGGGAATTAATTAAAGATGGGGTTTGTTTGATTGGAATTATAGGCGAAGATATTAAATAGTTTGTTTGGACGCTTGTACTTTGGTATGTTAAATGAAAAGCTTAAATTCTAAGGTGGGCTGAGAGCGAATAAAACTTGACTTACTCGTTACTCCTAAGCAGCGGCTTGGAGCCATTTAAGAGTAAAGTAAGGGGTGAGGGTAGCCCCTGATACGAATTGGTGCGGGAGGAGAATTATACATACACACATACGGTCACGAGCATTAATATGTATACACTTTGGTACCATGTCACATTAACTTTTTTGACAAATTGAACTGTAAATCTCACTAAATGTCAAATATGTTAGTGCGACAGAGTCCTAAAGCGGGTATTATATTGCTCATGACTGTACATAAGATGACGCCTGCTTCCAGTTGGAATAGGCAAAGACCATGGAATTCCACTTACTACGATCCTGACACACCACTTTCGCTTCCTCCACTCTCATCAAAGACTTCATGCATGCTCGCCGGTTTAGAGTCCCTTGACCTGACGGTTCTTTAAAACATCCTGGATCTGATCGGCTAGTCCTTCTTCTTCCAACCCTACCACTTCCACCCGCATCATAAATATGTTTCGTAAGTCTACTTTTACTCATTCTCTCTACATGTCCGAACTCTAAAAGCTTAGTTGAAGCATCTCTTTCTCAATTCTCGTCACTACATTTTCTTTCACACCACAACACTCCCTTATCATACTATTTCTTATAAGTAGCTATAATTCTCTTTATTGCATGAAAGTTGAGGAGAACGGTGGCGCAGCGGTAAACGCGCTCGGTCTGCGATTGTTGAAGTTAAGCAACTTTCGCAAAGGCCGGTCATAGGATGGGTGACCACAAAAAAAAGTTTTCATCTCAAGCTCCTCCGTGCTTCGGAAGGCACGTTAAGCCGTTGGTCCCGGCTGCATTAGCAGTCGTTAATAACCATCAATCCGCACTGGGCCCGCGTGATGGTTTAAGGCCCGATCTCCCTATCCATCCATAGGGAAGGCCCGTGCCCCAGCAGTGGGGACGTTAATGGGCTGATGATGACGATGATGTATGAAAGAACAGAAATATGAGATATTGGTAAACATATTACATAAGTTATTAAGTGTAATTGACAAACTGGGCTACAAAACAGTATTATTTTTAAACAATACTTTTACAAAATACCTTAAATCCTTAAGCTTCCCCCGACGTTCCCACTGAAGCGCCGCGCAGATCAAGATGTGTGCATTATGCGCGGGCGCAGTGAACGCGACAGATTTATGTGGGACGTCTCTCCCGGCCTCATTATGTTCCCGATTGCGTGCGCGATTAGATAATTAAACCTTAATGTGGATCGTGTACGAGCGTGTGTTGCCAGCTTTACTTTTTTGGGTGTGTATTGAATGGTGGTGAGAGTTGAGATTTTGGGTTTTTTTTTACGACGATGATGAATAAAATATGTATTGTTTATAGTATTGTTTTCCATCATGTATCGCTTTTTAATTTTAAGAATCTCATAAGTATTTTGGTATATTTTTTGTTTCGGCTAATAGCCCGGACCGTGGCCCGCACCAACAACAGCTTAACTTGCCTTCCGAAGCACGGCATCATCTTTCTTTTTCGGATAATCAAGCGATTCAATCCTGCAATCTCCTACACAAACAATGGATAGGACTGAACCACTCAAGATTTCAAACTTTGGATGAACGCGCGCTTATCTATATAGACAAGTTTAATAAAGTAAATTTTCAAATAGACGCAATCTATTCTTTACCTTAAGGTCCTTGCTAATAAAACCAAAGTCAAAGTTCTTCCTAGCTGAGAAAAGGTTGACAACCACTGTTTTAATACAATAACCCTTAGCTGGTCCAGTCATTCGATATAATATTACAAATATATTGACAAGTTAACATTTTCCGCCATTGGCTTGCCGAAGACATCCAAAGTACCAATACTTGTTAATCTGCCGATTTCTTTGAAAAACGATCTGATGGTTTTCTTATCTCCTAACTAATGAGCGACTCTATTAGAATGGTGATAGAGATACTATTTCAAAGTACGGTTGCAATAATTTTCGCTAGTAAAAGACAGGTAACGAGTTATAGAGCTATCTTCTGTTATGAATTGGGCTGTGTTCCCACTTTCATACTGATGATACCATTAATTATGATACTTTCTCTGATAAGGTTATTGGATCGATTCCTTATTTTAAATGTTGATTTTTCTTTCTCATGGTGTACTTATGGGGGGGAGCCAATTCGCAAACGATTATGACACTGTCTTGTTGTATTGTTTTTTATGTGTTCTCGTAAATAAATTGAATTGATTTGATTGCCAGTTATACTTGATGTTTTTTATTAATCGACTATTCGCAATAATACACCACATAGCATGGCCTCCGCCTACATTAACGATATGGATAAACGTTGATTGAAATATCATTAAACGTTGACGTTTCAAAGATACGCGAAGAGATGCGTGGTGGAGTATGCTCCATACCCCCTCCGGTTGATTGAGGGGAGGCCTGTGCCCAGCAGTGGGACGTATATAGGCTGTTTATGTTTTGTTACAACTTAAGTTGGCTATTTCATGAAATATGACCATTTCATGAAATGGTCGAACACATCGTGAAATGATCAATTCTAAGATCTAGCAACGACATAATATACTTATGCTTTGAAGTTATAAGTTTGTCAGTTTAAATAGTCTCACATTTCGTAACTACATACTTCAAGTGGGACAGGAATACTAAATTACATACCATTAACTGCCTTACGCGAACAAGGAAACATATTTGCGTGACAGAAAATTTACATAAAACCCGTTAAAGGAATGAGCAGGGAACCCTGTAAGGGCAGTATCGCTGCAATGGCGACATCACCATCCTATTTAACATATTCATGGAATTACGTATATAAAATATGAGTGCCATCCGTCATTGTAGGCTAATAAACATGGCTTTCGACTCGGAGTCCCTGCGTGCACGCAATCGTAAATCTGGCTCATAGTGACGCGTCAGTCGCACAAATCATTCAAGCGCGCATCAGGACCGATCGTAAATACGTCTACATTTCACATTAATCATTGGAAGTTCAGAATAAGAATCGCCGCGAGCGCACGCCATTGGTCCGCGCTAAACGAACAATTATTCAAATGCGGCGCGCCGATTGGCTGCAGCCGCGTCCGTTTTTTAATGTTGACAGCGTGATGGATTCGGCCCTTCGACGCTTAGCGCAGGTTAGTACCGGGTTCATTGTGTGCGCCGATACTGAGCGATCAATCCGTGTCAGTGCGCAGTATATATTTTTTGTTCGTTTACAACCGGCAATTAAATGGTATATTTGATGTTTATTTTGCGCAATTAACTAGGTGATTAATTACTAATCTTAAACAGAATTATGGCCGGAGTGAGTTGTAAAGTCGTGCTGGAGACATCAATACACCCGGAAGTAGGGATCCGTAGGATCATGGCGCGGAGAATGGCCGCGCGTCGCTATTGGCCGGCTGTATGCGCCCGCGCACCGAACAGTTGCATCTGTCACGCGGAGCCTACTATAAAATTTTTTTATACGTACGTCTTTACGACTACTTTTATGGTTCTAAACGCCTCCCATCGCGAAGCGTTGAAAATATTTAGACTCCAATCGCCATAACTTTTTATGGTTGAAATATACGATAATAGTTTAATGGACGTATGTTAAATGATCGGTAATGATGGCTGGTGGCTTTATCAGTCCAGTTTTAACTGCATTTAACCGCTTTTAACTAGTTCGGCGGCTTTGATGGGGGCTTTTTATTGACAGGGAGAGTATGAAGATGGTAATACAGAGCCCGTCAACTTAAATATACAAATGTACAAACCAGTTGGTACCTATTTAGAAGGCGTTGACATGAGAAGTTCTTCACGGTCGTAAATTCGAGGCTTACCTGTAACAGAACACATTATCTGTTAAACTTTCATTCTGATTGGAATGTCATTAGATTACGTATCAAGATTAATATATGTACATTGAGAGTTTAATAGTCATAAGTGAAACATAATTTAAACACCATAATATATATTGACATGTTGTATCAAGACATGTATGTCTGATTACATTTACAGGGTCAATTTCAGACAGACAGTCGCTTATGTAAAAAATCGGACTTGTCGTTGAAAAATCAAGTAATTGTATAAATAAAAAATAAATAATATGCGGACCCCGTGAAAAAATGGGTCTCGAGAGATCATTATGATTTACAGGGATAATTAGATTATATGTTTCTTATTATTATTTTTGTTCATACATTGATAAAATCGTTAAGTATTTCTAAAACAGATTTTTTTCAGTCAACTTCGCTTAGTGGGAAATATCTTCACGCCCGCAGTTACCCACATACACCCACACACACACCCGCACACTCACACATACCCACAGTTATCCGCAGTTACCGCGCCGCGGTAGGTTATAGTTAAAGATATGGCGATACATAACATGTAAAAATATTATAATTACTTGTAACTTAAATAAAATTTAATCTTTATTATTAAAATTATAATACTTAATTACTTTTTACAGTATACGAATATTGTCGCATGCATAAAAAACCTACATTAGTTCAGCATTTCTAAAAATATGAAACCAGCTCAACAAAAACAGCATAATCTCTCGTAGAATAATATAAGGAGCAAAGTTAATCTCCAAAAATCTCATTATCTTGGTCGGTTGCAACGTAGACTGCAGTTTGTTGCATCTGACTGCAACTGACTGCATCTCGCTGCAACCTCGCTTAACACTGTGTGACAAGCGCAGCGGTCGCATACGCTTGTATGTTTTGTAGTGCGTAATGTTCTTGACAAACATTTGTTGAGTTTTTTTAAGATTACATAATGCATTGCTCAGGTAATCAGCATCGCGCCTTTTTCCCCGAAGTGGTAGGCAGAGGTGTATGGTATAAACCCATTCCTCGCTATGTTTAAGGCCCATGTAATGGGAGGCGAGCGTATGACCAAAACAAAAAAAAAATACTTATGACAGGAATATTAGAAAATACATGTTACATAATTTATGTAATACTTTGTTACAAATATTTCTTAGAAGATGTATTTGTATATATTTTTAGTACGTACACAAATATTCAGAATTTAAGGAGTTATCTAATAATTGTCAAACCATAAAGTTGTTGAAATGTTGATCCGACTTATGTTTTTGATTTAATTACGCGATAAACACGATGTTTTTATGTTTATGACTCTCGCCTGTGAATCAGACCGTTAAAATTTGATCAATCTTATACGTTTCCATATTTGAATCGTAAAATTTTGAATATTAATTAATAAAATATTAAGATCTGCCCACACAAATATGTAGATAAAGATTAGAGTGACGATTTCCTTTATAAAACAATAAAATTTAGACTTTTATAATCAGTTTTACGAGGCGTAAAAGCGTCATTAACTTTTCGTATTAACTATTATTAGGTTTTTATTTGAAAACTAGCTTTTGCCCGCGGCTTCGCATTAAATTCGGGGTAACACGGTTCCCCTTTCCTAATATACTAAAATTTAACTTCCTACCTTCAAAACTGCGAAAAGTCCCAAAAAAATTTACCCCCTCTTTGAAGGGCTTGGGGGCAGACTTACAAATAAATAATGATCGATTTTTTTGTTAGTCACAATTATTTAGCATTCTACATTGAAAATTGCGGAATGCGCCATACAAACTTCCACCCCCCATTGTAGGGAAGTCGGGGGTTGGAAAGAGACAAAATACATCACTTTCCATCTTTTCACTATCTCCACTTAAAAAAAAAACACGTCAATTCCGTCGCCGTTTTTCCGTGAAAGACGGACAAACAGACAGACAGACAGACACACACACACACTTTCTACTAAAGATCCTTTTGGGATTTGGCTATTTCGGTTGAAAATTGATCGCATAATAAAATACACATAAAGAGTTACTGATAGTCGTGTGGGTTATGAGGTGGACAAAACCCTGGTGCCAGGGTTGCTGGTATTATTGAGCCGCCAAAGGCCCCTGAACGACCCCGTACTTACATCATACTGATATTAGGCCAAGGCCATCAAAGGCCAAACCTGCAAAACATAGGTAGATAAGTACTTAAGTGATTAAATTAAATAGAATTAGGCGCATTAGGGCTAATTCTCGTTGCAAACCTGTCATTCAAACTATAAAATAAATTATTTATTCCTCCGAACAAGCAGTTGTAATTGGTCCACTACTACATTCACACAAGTCGAAGACACTTGTCTCCCGAGTTCAGTGTCCGGACAAATCGAGACTCGGACGGATCGGCTAATCAAGTCAATGTTTATTTTCGGTAATTGTGGCTCTATTTTGCTCCTACGTGCTTTACGTCTGCGATACTGACTTCAGCCCTTACCTTTGGAACTCGATACTAGGATCTGGACACGCGAGAGCGTTCGTCGTCTCGTGGCCATAATATGAATAATATTATAGCCTTCGCAAGTTCTAAATCCCCTGGTAGTTGCGGCTTCCGAATACATCCCGCTTAAGGACGAAATTATTATTATACGCTATATTCAACATTTTAAAATAGAAGATGCAATGAAGAGCACTCCAGAAACTCAAAATATTTTTCTTAACCAAGTGCGGGGCTGATATCGACAAGACCACCAAACAACTCAGTTATCAACTCGCAAAAACGGACTCAGATCGAACTCGATGCAAACTCGCTTGAACCTCGACACAAGTAGTACCAACCCGTTGTCAACAGCATAACAGATCCCAGTGTAAGATCAACACATATTAGCTTTTAGTCTTGGACTCGACCATTACGTATTGACGATGGCGACAAAAATACATAGACATGTTACGTCTAGACTCCACATAAATGGAGCTTTATTTACAGGACCACACTAGGAGAGGATGGACAAATAAATATAGAGTGTGAAGGCAATTAGAGGCTTCGAAGATCACAATTGAGGCAGTGCATAAGTTTAAATTTGACTATCTATAGTAGATATCTGTGAATCTCTTGCATCAATAAGTAGCAAAGTGGAAATGGAAGCGATCTAAACGTACACATTAATTTTAACGACCTCCGTAGTTCAGTGGTTGAGCGTTGGGCTCACGATCCGAAGGTCCCGGGTTCGATTCCCGGTGAGGAGTCACATAAAACACTTTGTGGCCCCTAGTTAGGACACTACTGGCTGATCACCAGATTGTCCGAAAGTAAGATGATCCGTGCTTCGGAAGGCACGTTAAGCGGTTGGTCCCGGTTACTAATTACTGATGTAGGTAAGTAGTCGTTATATGAGCCTTGTCAAGGGTCTTTGGCGGCTCAATTATAACCCTGACACCAGGGTTGATGAGGCACACGATAAGAAGCAGAAGAAGATAACAGTTTTGAGGTAAAACATCATAAATTTTTCATACTTCTCCACGTAATGAGGAATCCTTGTTATCACTATAACACCTAATAAATTGATCACGGAAAGTTCAACCGACGCCGGACGCCCCTTTATAAGCCTTATATCTTATCATGTAATTTTAACATACTTAATAGGATTTTAATGTTATTTGGAAACCTAAGAAATAGTAGGTAACATAAATACCCCTACTTAAATTACTTTGAAAGTAAATACAACGTAACTATGTGAGCAAGTCAAGTACAGTTACTCCTTAGCAACGTTCATACCCTGTCTCCACACAACCACTGTCTTGTCATAGGGTGTATTACGAATGTCGGTGACAGTAACGCCACAATCTCTGCGTGTCCGACACACAAAGCTGCAAGTGTCATGACATCGGCGACGCAGCTCCTTGCGAGGTATTAGATTTATTGGAGTAGAGCTCAGACTATGTTGGTGACTAGTTACTATGGTATCATATACAACGCATAGGCCTCCGTGGACCTGTGCTTGAGCGTTGGGCTTACGATCTGGAAGTCCCAAGTTCGAATTCTGATTAGGATACCTATAATCACAAAAATCACTTTGTGATCCCTAGCTTGGTTAAGGCATTACAAAGAAAGAAAGAAAGAATGAAAGACAGAAAGAAAGAGATCTCTTCTAGCCAACCCAGAGGTACCAACAACCAACCCAGGAGTGGGGGATATTATTCCTTATTTAAAAGACACCACAACGAATAAAATGGGAATTAAGCTAAACTTACAAAATTGATAAGTGAAAACCCGTAACTTCTTAAATGAACAACAAGCAATCTCTACAGGTTTATATAACTTTTATATTTAAAAAGATTATAAATTAATCATAACAAATAAAACAGCAGCAAATACTGTACAGTTGACGTGACGCCTGCATCGCTACAAGTATGCGTTGACTTGTCGTGGGCGGAATATGGAGGCATGGAGTCGCTTTCAATATATATTTTTTTTGTGCAATTTTTAAGTAGAATTAAGTTAGGTTTCAGTAGCAAACATATTTTCATAGGCTGGCAATAATTTTTGATTGAGTGCTATGTCCGGAACGTAATAACGCAACTGTCAACTCCAACGGGAAATAGGCGTGATCTCATGTTTTTTTTGGTATTGTTTTTTTTTGTGATGTGTAATGTGACTAATGACGTTGTAATTTATTTTATTATTATTTCATAATTAATGTACTTAATGATTGACATATTAAAATTTTCAACTTTATTTTTCTACGAGCATGTTATAATTAAAGTAACTAAAAATGTAGACCAAATGTTAAATACTGACCACAACATGCTGTTGCTTTTTTTTTACGTGACTTATTGTAGATTTGCCGCAGATGGCATTAACTACTTGGCCGGAACATGCTGTTGCATGCTGAAACTGTAATACCATTTTTGTTGCCAAGAAATGATTTATGTATTGAAGGGAAGAGAGGAAGGGGTAGACCTAGGAGAACATTTATGAAATAAATAAAAGAGAACGTGCAGGTCGTGTCGTATCAGGAGGTGAAGGATTTGGCGGGAAGAAGAAAGGAATGACGATTACTCCAACAACAAGATGCAAAAGCAGCTCTTAAATAAAGAGAGAGAGAAATGATTATGAATTATGTACTTATGAATGTAAAAACTTGTTAGTAATCAAATGACATTCGCACACCGAATCCTTATTGGAATCAAAAATTAACACTCTTGACTCCCAAGAAAATTCAAACAGATGTCTTGCAAGTCACATCAAATTCAAATTATTTAATCTCTGTCTAAGTATAACATTTTTAGTTGTACCGATTAAAATACAAAACCTCTATTACCCATCATCACCTTTGAGTGGATATGATAAATTGTTAATCTTTTTTTAATTATCAAAAAAATAAAATCTACAAGTATACTCCATACCATTCTTGTCTGTCAGCCGCTTAATTCGTCGCAGCGTCATCGCGACCTCGCGACAGTTTTTGCATTTTGTCATTGTTTATTTTGCTATTTTGCGTTGCTTCTGTCTTGCACATGATATGCAACTATGCAACTCATATTTGCATTAAAATATGTAGAGATTTGGTGACTTCCTGTGCTCGTTTTTTATATGTTGTTGTGATTTGAAGTAAACAGTAGTAATAATTACTTTATCATCGTTAACTTAAGTTCCATGCTCCTGTTGATGTAGCATTGTCCATTCTTGTCTATCAAAGGCAAACTCATTAACGTCTTTATAAAACACGACAATCGCCTTCTGGTCCTTCATTACACCTTTCCTTCCATGATGTTTTAAATAATGACTTCAGGATATAAATTTCCATCCTAACTTCATAGAATATGGCGATTTTATATTTTGTTTACATTAAGTTAGTTTATAAGTTCTCATGAAGTGAAATGTAAATTTCTTTTGAGAATAAAGATTTCTTTAACCTGATTTTACAGAAAAAAATATTGAATAAATTAATATGAAAAAAATTATAGGGAGTGGAATTTTCTGCCGTCTTCTGTATTTCCGAATACATATTATAACCCGGATGCTTTCAAAGCTAGAGTGAACAGGCACCTTCTGGACGAGCTCGCTCCATCTTAGGGCAAGTTTGGTGCCAAGAGCAAAGCCATCAAAAGTAAGATAAAGGCACCTAATCCAAAAACATTGCAATAAATGTTACGTACCTACTCAAAAAATCCCAAATCCATAAAAACAACTAAGATAACAAACTGCACCCAGCACCCACAAACGTCCCTACATGTACAATTACGGCGAAAAGCTAAAGGTCGAGTAGGATCGATCGCGGCAGATGTCGTATTAATCGCAGAGTTAAATCCCGTCGCCCGCGGATAAATCAACACTAATTGTACCTATTTATATTTATCAAGTCGTCCGGCTAACGACTTTGCAACACGACTGTACGATGCCATTATTGAAGCTTGTTCGATCATGTGTCATTTTGTCTGTGTCGTTTAAAGCGGATTACTTTGTTTGATGCGATGTTGACGTCATAGAATTAACTTATACAATAGATATATATGTCGTGGCCAGATCTTAGAATTGATCATTTCATGATAATAATATGCTCGATCATTTCATGAAATGGTCATATTTCATGAAATGGAAAACTTAAGTTGACCATATCGTTGAAACGTCAACGTTTAATGATATTTCAATCAACGTTTGGCCATATCATGAAATAATCATGCATTTAGTTGCTCATATCGTTAAACGTTTTGTGTTCATTGATTTGGCCAAACTACATCATGATGTCGGCAACATTTGATATTCTATTTCATGAAATATGATCATTTCATGAAATGATCGAGCATATTATTATCATGAAATGATCAATTATAAGATCTGGCCATGACATATACATAATAAATCCATTAAAATCCGTGATAGCCCCGTTCGGAGAACGCGTGACTTACATCGTAGTGTTACGGGTTCGAATCCCGGATCCAGCTATAAACCACTGAACGTGGGGAGAGGTAAATCAAGCTCGCTCCAAGCTCGTATCGGTGTAGGGCGGAGTGTCCCTTCTATACGTAGTATTATTTATTCTATGACACAAACTAATTCTCTAGTCAACTACGACTTAATTGGTTAAAACATACCTGTAGGTAAAAACAAAAACTAACAAGAAACTGGCACTTATATATATATAAACAGTAGGTACTGTTTATTTTCCTTATAAAAAGGACCAAATCTCATATGCAACATTATTGATAATTTATACAATTTTATAATAAATGACAGCAATAAATAATTAATGACCACAGCTGAGTATTTATTGACTCTCCGACACGACTGTACATCGAGGTAAATTTTTGAAATGGTCGATGACGCGTCATTTATAGGGTTCAAAAATAATTAACTTGATGACATTTGTCGTATTTTATTGGACAAAATGGCCGTTCTGAGTGAGACAAATGTGCTTGAATTATTTGCCTGAATAAATTATGTACGTGTTTTATTTAACTAATTGCAGTTTTCGACGGCAATTTGATGTAAGTTATTGAATTAAGTACGTAAAATTTGTCAAAGTTGAAGTTCAAGTGAATTGATGACCTTTCAGGAATACCTTATAAAAATATCTGAATGAAAGAGAAATATTGTGCCTATTTCGTTACAAACTTGGCTAATGAAGCCGACTTACTAAAATTAATTTATGGTATTGACAATTACGAGTACATTAAAATAAAGGAAATATAAAAAAAATATAAATATTCAAAAAAAAATATATAAATATAAAAATAAATATAAATATTCTAAATATTCAAATGAAGGATAACAGGATGAAGGTTGGTGGTAGGACTGGCAGAGGAAGACGTAGAAGGACGTACATTGACTAAATTGTAGATGTCCTTAGAAAAGAGTAGCTGGAAGAAATCCCAATAAAGAGTATACAAACAAACAAAGATTTAGTACGATACTATTTTGTACTGGCGTGCGTGTATGAAACGATTGGTGAATGTCGAGGAAGCAATAAAGCAAGAATTGCTTCAATTTGGCCATTTTAGCACCCCTTTACAAGTAGCCGAGGAAAAGTTGCTGCAATGAAATCATACAGCAGGATTAAGGAATGACTGCAGGTTCCTCTACCGTTTGGGTTGTGAGGTGGATGACCAAACTCATCAGCACCTGTCCTTTTAATAAGCCTATCAACTCTCCCGCCTAATCTGTTTCCATTAAGTATATCTACTTACTTTTTTCTTTATAGTTCATTTAATATATAAAAATATGTAATACTAAATTTAATTTCGATCTTTATCGCTATTCCACTTAACCAAACAGCGTTACTTAAAACCCGCGCCGTGCGAATTCAATTACAAAAAATGTTTAAAATCTTTACTCAATAATGTAACTTGATATTATTATTCCAAATTATCTCTGCCTACTGTCTTACCCTTTCGCAACGTGTTAATAACACATTAAACCAACTTTAAACTTCATACACATTACTCGACAAAACTTAATTTTAAAGGACAATAACGAAATCTTGTTAAAATTATAGTTTCAGAACAAAATAACGATAAGAACGAGTCAATTTAAAAATAATAAAAAGGTATTTTATGGTATCACTGTAGGTGGTAGCACAATTACGAGTTTGGCTTTTATATAATAAAGATAAGAAATTTTGAAATTTCGATAGTTATTTAATAAAAATTTTTGGGTAATTTTAATGCAACGTTGAAATGGTCGGAATTTATTTCGTGTTCAAAATCGCACCGTAAGAAGGTGATGCAAAAATTGTATTGAAAATATGGTAATTAGTTGCGACAATGTTTCAAGTGTGGAGACTACTGAAGACCAGTTTCCGAACGCTTTTTTGGCGTCGGAATTCTTGCCGACGATACTTTTATTAACTTTTTATACTTAAGTAATATAATAGAGAGAAGAGCTGAGGCAAAGGATATATATAGGATATAAATATTCTGACTTATTGAAAGACTCTAAAGCGATACATTTCTTTCGGCTATGAAACATCAACAATACACTCACAAAAATCAATCGAATATTCTAGAAAAAAAAACTGTGTTATTACATGACGAAATAAAGCAGACCCTCCACGGGTGGGTATAACAGTAAATCATAAACATAAAAACAAAAAGCACAAAGATACCGCGTTCGACCGGGACGCAATGGCTCGGAATCTATAAATCCTATGGTAGCCATCTTGGACCATCACAAATATGTCAGACGGGCTATAAAATGTCTCGAGTGTTTCCCGAGATAGTTTATTAGGAGTAACGCTATGATGTTTCTAGAAAGATGGTATTGCAGCGCCGATTGATGGGGCGACTTTTTAGTTGTGAAGTTATATAGTGAGGAAACTGTGATGGGTTGGAGATGAAAATGTTCCAAGAAATATGTACCTTATTAAATAAGGCGCTGCACCCTGTGTGTCAGCTGCATGCTGTTAAAAGCGCCGGTTGGAAACCCCGGTACCAGACTGACACCAATATGTTATTAATTTATCATAACTGCAATATTCACTATTTTAAGTTTACGCGGTTATTATCATAATAAAAACACATAATAACGGGTTCTTACCCGTTTAAAGTAGGGATATGAGACTCCCGATATTTCGACACTGTTGCAAGTGTCATGATCACGGGATGACTGATGAGATTGGAGTGGAGTAGGTAGAGTCCATAATTTTCTACGGGCAGACATATCTGTCTACCCTCTTTGATCATGGCACTTGCTACAGTGTCGAAATATCGGGAGTCTCATATCCCTACTTTAAACGCGGTAAGAACCCGTTATTATGTATTTTAATTATGCAATATTCACTATCAAAATTGGCTCGACCATAATGTCAATATGGCTCGCATCCTATCACGTCTAACAAAAAGCTCAGGTGAAGCGTAGTACTTAATACATTTTACAATAGATGTCGATACCTATGAATAACCCAATTGAGTTGGGTTACCTTGGTGTGAGGGTTAGTACTATTGAGCCGCCATAGGTCCCTGACATGGCTCATGTACCACTACCTTAACTGACCTACTACTTACTCATCAACTTACGGACAATCGGGTGATCAGCTTGCAATAACCTAACCAAACTAGTGATCACAAAGTATGACGTTCTGTAGTAGCTTTTAAGATTTTCAATTTATAATTTTTGTAAATGCAGTTTCTTTTTTCGCCGTATAAATTATCATCATTCGGTCACTTCGATATGTTTATCTGCAAGGAAATCTTTGTTAGATATAAAAATGTAATATACAATCACAACAGGTAAAGAATGTTAAGGATATTCCATAAAAAACGTTGACTTATGGCAAATTGTGTTTTCGCTCTGCTGATTTTAATACCTTAGGGGTTACCAACTTATTTATCTTATTATTATGACGGGATACTAAACATTGATTTTATTACACGTACATAAAAAATATAAAAAAAAAACTAATACCTATAGTAAATTAATAGAGTTATATTATGCTTATCAGTGACATAAAACCATTTGATAATTGTTCTTAAGTACATTGATTACAAATAATACTTTAACGATTTTATATTTAATGTTAATTGTAAAAATTACAATAACAATTGACGTCAAAGCTAGTCTTGGAGCGAATAATTACAATAAACGTTACAATTAAAGTTTATTTTGAGATTAATACAGTTTATTTTGTAACCCCTTTGGTCTCCACCACTAAAATGAAATCAAAGTGGCCTTAGTTTAATAAGTTTGGGAACCACTGATCTGAAGTGACAACAATTAATGTTGTTGTTCTATTTCCTGCCTGTTACAACAGAGTATATTATTTATCTTTTACTTTTAAAGAATGTTCTCTTCACCCCTTAACACAGATCGACGGGTGATGAATCGCGCGCCGCCCACTCGCTCTCTTATTGGCTGTCCTCAACTGACATAGAGTATAAAACTGCATAGATATTCGATGTATGAAAAGCAAAACATATCCTAAATTAGTATGGCATTCATCTCTTCTGGATTAAAATTGAAAGAACATACTCCTTGCAAAATATGATGTCCATCATATAAATAATACCATTAGGAATGAACAAAATAACTTTGATAAAGTGTGTGTGTGTTATATCAACAACTTATTCTAGGCAACACTAACAATAACATTTACTTTAATTTCAACTATCATCACGATTTGAATGATACGGAATAATAAAGGCAATATAAAAATGGACTTCAACGTTTTGATCCTCAGGTATGTAATTTAACAGCTGAAGATAAAATTAACCATAACGATTACACGATTATTTAAACACGTTGTTGCTCAAAATAATTTTAGTTCTAGTGAAACATTTCACAAGTTAGCGACGTGAACTACCGCAGACAAATGGGCGCACGCATGAAAATTCCGACATCTCAGCTCACGTGTGATTTATAAGGTTATTCTCAGATGCGTACGCGCTGAAAAGTGGTTTGATTTGATACATAGACGTGGCGCGACAGCTGCGCGACTGCCCGACTAAAAATAGTCGCGGCCGGACGCACGATTCCGCGTTTTTCACTGTCCGCGTGTACACATCAATATCTGTCCGCATTTGTTAGTCAATGACAGATGTCTCACGCCTTTTACAATAGTGCTAACGACAATTTTTCCGTCAATCTAACCCTTAATGTTGAAGCTGTAAGTGTATTTTCCTATGGCTGAAGTTGCAGCGACGGTGGAGCGCATCTCTTGTAGTTGTCAGTGTCATAATGACACTCATGTTACAAACCCTTTAAGATATTAATAGAACTGAAAAATTAGTCCTTTCATCTATTTAGAAAGCCCTTTTAATGTTGGGTGCGTTTAATTTGATACTAATCCCAGTAAATTGTGAGGGTCCGGATACGTCGCTACAATAATTGAAAGGCTATTTTAAATACAAGACATTTTTGAATGATATCAATTAACGTTTGTTGTCAGATTCACAACGCATTCAATATACTTAGATTTAGATTGCGTGAAAAAACTTTATTGGATAGTTTCCTAGGTCAAATATAAATTATTAAATTCTGATCACTAAATAAAAACATATCTGTCTTTATTTATTGATCAGAAATGTTTTATTTTACTAAAATTGAAAACTGTCGTTTTTTTATTATATTTCTATTTTATTTATTTATGAATTTTAATAAAGAAAAATGTAATAATAAATGCGACATTGTCATGTTTTTCTATGACGTAACAGATCGCTTTTTTATACAAATTCCATAGTAATTTCGTGTTTTAACGTTTAGTAAAAAGTAACTGATTTGACTAGTTGGAAACTACTCTATTTATAACCTATAAGTGAGCACTTCAGTACTAAAATGAGTTGCAGATGACCTCAGTACACCCATCAAAGGCGTTGCATTAAGAATTTTAAGTCGACAAGTAAGACTTCAATTTATGGTGGGTGTCAAGATATGCAGAAGTTAAAATATTACTTTTATATTTCAGATGTAAAACCCACAACATGTATATACCTACCTACTTTACAGATTGATGCATAGACATCAGGGGGTTAAAAAGGTCATATCGATACAATTCATCAAAAAAAGCAAAATTGCTTTTTGACACTTATTTTTTTATGCGCAAGTGACAAATGGCAATGGAGGTGCTTTTAATATGAATTGCTTTTATGTGGCCTTTTCACCCCCCTGTACCAACTGTCTAGTCAGACATTATGTATCTATTTATTTCGAAAACTCATAAATCGTCCAGTTATTTCATTCACAAACCTACTAAACATGATAATCAAATTGTCATCTAAAGCAATATAACACATAATATTATAATAATAAAGGCGATTGAGGTTACGGCAGTACTGCATGCATTTCACAGTACATTCAAGACGAAAGCAATACCTTTCCACAGTCACTAACTCATGCCAATCGCAATCCAAAACCTACAAAACCACAAAGCTTCCAGAATGTCGCGTCAAAACGCAGCGACGAAACGTCGTGTCATAACGAAAATGGCGGCGGGGGCATAATTCGCGCGCTAATCGCGTGATATATCAGTTTGCGCGTCTTAATTGCGCACACGCACCTATGACAGTCCGGCACTTTGCGCGTGATCCACTGCCCAGATACTAGGAACCTGGGATTGATTTATCGATCTAGGTGTGGTAAAATAGCTATTTATTAGATCGTAATAATATTTCATTATTTTAAGACATTAATAACGGTTGCAATTATAAATTTTAATAGAGCTTTCGAAGCGGTATTTAGGTATGTAATTGATGATACGATATTCGATTCGACTGGATAGGCGGGGACTAATACACAGCCGCGGGATATTTATTACCTAGTTGATCACATAAAACACTGCCAATCTATTCAGGACACTATAAATAAACACTGAGAAATGTATTATTAATAATATGTCATTATGGCAATAGATTCTTGTGACACGAATATTATACGCTGTGTCATCGGCCATAGTGTGTACAGCGACGGGGGCGAACGCGGAAATCGCGGTACTTATACCTTGGAATAGGGAATAATGCTACTTATAGAACGGAAAGTCTCTGCTCCTTACCAGCGGCTGGACTCTTACCTCTGACTACCCCAATTGGGATATAGTTGTGAGCTTATATTATGTTATCGTTGACCCAATGAGATATCCCATTTCCCCGACAGCACTCAAGATCGTCACACTGCCTTTTCCAGGGTCTACCAATGTATAATTCTACATAGAATATCATGTTACACAAAATATAATTTCAAATATCAAAAGCACTGATCCGTCAAAACTGGCAACCATCATCGAGCTGTTACAGCCAAAATAGCTCAACAAACTCTCAAAGAAAAAAAAACATGTCTGGGATCATCTTAATCTTGTCATCAAAGGGAAACTGGTGCCAAAACTCCCGTGCAATGCGCCAAAGACCACATTGATATGACAATTGACAAATTCATGCAACAAGGCATGGCATGTGAATATGACAATTGAGTAATTGTGGTTGATATGAACAGTCATATATGAAATAATACGACTCGAGTTACATTCGTGGAAAGTCGGAGGTAGATGCAATAAGATTTTCCAATAAAATAAATTGGAGTGATGATAGGAACGTAAATTCGTATTTACATAGATTACTTAGTCTACTAAACTTTCCCGATGATCGATCTAGGAAACTATAAACGCGTTTTAAGTCGTTTATTCGATTGTATGCAATATAACAGCAGTCAATATGTATATCTTTGTTTCTGTTTCACAATCCTCATTTTTGACGTCGTGTCTTCACACGTCTTATTGGAATTTGGTAGTTTCACAGGTCAAAGATAGATTATGAAATTCTGATTACTAAATAAAGACAAAAACGTTTTCTTTTTTCTATTTAACTTATTTATGAAAAATGTATTAATAAGTGCGTCATTTTGTCATTTTTCTATGACATCACAGGTTGCATTTTCATACAAATTCCATATAAATTTCGTGTTTTGACGTTTAATAAAAAGTAACTGATTTGACTAGTTGGAAACTACCATATTGCGAATAGGTAACCGAATATTAATTTTTTGACTTAAGAAAACAACTTATTGCCTGTCAGAGAGTTCAAAATTCAGAATCATCGTTTCTGAACGATGCAACCACAAATAAGAAAATAGATAGATAGATATTAGGTATGTACAATATTGTTAACGGGAACCTTTGCTGCATTTTTTCCTTAATATTCCCCATCCTTGCGTGGTTGTTCAATAAAATTCACTCCCCACAAGTCGCAACCCTCCATATAATTCCAGAAACTCCTTACATGGTACAAAAAACACATCAACAATATGTCTATTTCCGTCGTAAAATAGATAAATAGCCCCAACTGACGCTCTCAAAAATATCTAATTTAATTTTATGTTCCCTGGCTCACTACCTGTCCTCGACCGTCATAGATTCCGATGTCACGGACCTCCAATTTATTGCTTACTATATCATCCGAACTTATGTCCGAACATAATAAGTTTCCACTGCGCTAAGTTGAATTTATTGTTTATAGACTCCAAGTGAATGACGGTGTCCATCCCGGGTGAACTTAAAGGATTTTTCTAAAGGCAATCAACGATAATTCAAAATAAAACCGACAAGAATAGATTTTGTATTCAAGATGGAGGGTATACATTTTATATATTACGATGGGGCATTAAGATTTGAATAAACATGTCTGGTGGGTCGGCGTAAGTCTGTCGCGGGTGACATACGGCGACTGACGACGTTATTGTGGCGGGTTTAAGTCTTCATTTCCATGAAGTGTGGGAGGAGGCCAATGCGTCTTAATGAGCTTTGATTTGCGTTATGTGAGCCAGGATATACGGATGTGGTGGTCAATAGCTCTGGCGTTGACGACAGAGTCATAGACACCGTAAGAATTTTTTGAATAAATTTCTGGGTAAAAACAGGAAATGAAGGGAATGATATAATGCTATCCGTAGTAGTGGTCCTATACCCTTTTTGTTTTAAAAAAATCATACCTTGTTTTAAGAAAATATATTATAATTCTCAATGATAGGCTACATAAAACTCGTAAGAACAAATTCCAAACAAGAAACCAGTCTTAAAAATTTGATCACAAATATAAGGAATCTATTTTTCCCAAACCATTATTCAGTAAATCTGAAGGTCAGCGCCGAATGCCCTTATTCCCAGTAACCGACGCAGGCGCATATATCTTCGTCGTCTTCGAAACAAAAGCCCATCTCGTGCTTTACCACGTTCGAGATTTATTCCCTCGATATCATTGAACGCAGTGGCTTTTGTGTGCGTGAGTTTGGTGTAGGGTGCTTTTGTGAGTTTATCCTAATGACCAATATTTGGGCCAACATTGACCAACTCGAGGGCACACTGTCAATACGTAGGATAATTTTCAATGCAATTCAAACGTCGTACCCGATATTTAAAAAAAACATAAATTTTACTTAAAATTTAAATACCTTTATGGCGAGGAGTGGGTGGGTTTCCCTTCGCGAAAACAGGCGTGATGCTATATACTATTTTAATATATTATTTTAAATACATCATTATGGCAGGAGACACTTCGAAACCCTTAAAGACCTTTAATGCATTTCATGAAATTATCTAAAATCCTGGTAACAAGTCCACCAACACTGAAGCCAACATAAAGCACAGCCTTGCAACAGCCGCGGCTCGCGACCACAAATCGCACGCGACACCGACAGGTAGCAACTCGCACGCATTGTCTGAACCGAAACTACGACGCTATCGAAACGATTGATATACGATCAGCCCTCAACCATGCAGCTCCGTTTTAACCTCTGAATATCTAATAGGGTCCGATTTAGAATAATTTATGGGGGAGGACGGAGACAAAAACAGAACATTATGGGCCGCGGGTCAGCCGCCGTCGAGTCTGCGGGTTTCGCAACATTCTTTCGCGAGCTCCACCATTTATCTGTCAGTTTATGTTGGCCCAACTGCGCAACGTCACTGACATATCTACAAGTACGCACACGTTTTGAAACGCGTTTCTTACCCTTTACGTACAATTTTGTTATGACAGATAGCTCAAATTGCGAACTGTAAAGTCTCAGACGGTATATGAAATGAAATGCGTCGTAACGATAAATATATCGACATTGTAACTGACGCATTTATAACTGATGGCCTGAAATACATAGGAAGGCAAGGGTAAGATTGAGAGGTCCCATTATGAGAGACAAACCTCACTTTAAATGGGCGCGCTAACAGCGCTCATTTTGAACGAAATCATAATAGGGAAGGAAACAACACGATTGAGGGGCGTCATTAATTATGGGCACCTAACAAGCGGCGAGAGGGGAAAGGCGACGTTGGCGATTTATCCGCGCGATCGACGCGACTGGATCGGGCCTCGTTATTTAGATCGGCCGCGCGACGATAGATGGCGGTGCGCACGCGCGTATCTGATCCACGACCGCTCGCGCAGGACGTAGCGCTATCGACTGAATTACGGAGCGATTCAGGGAATCATATTAGAGAATTTATTATTATCAATTTGTGGTTATAGTCGGTTGTAAAAGGAAACATGAAATTCTCTATAATATTCAGTTTTAAACCTAAAAAAAGTAAAGACTTTAATCCTAAAACAATTTAAGATATATTTCTATAAGAACACTCCAAACTGAGAATGTGCAGTTTCAGGTCAAAAATCACTAAACCAAATATGAAAGAAATCTAATTACAATATATCCTAAAGTAGAATAGACTAGAGCTAATAACTTGTTACTTCGCCCAATAGATCTAGAAGCGAATGGTTATTATCTCGCAGGCTTTCGCATAAGACAACCTGCCATTATTAACATAAACTTTACTATGACCAGTCGCCTTACATATTCAGATTAGTATGATCTGAGCACCATTCCGATATTTAAGACGACATGTAATGCTTATAAATGTACATAGTCCCATACGTTGTCAGTGTCATGTAGGAAACTTTAGACCATTTAGTATATTAACAATCTACAAGTTCCCAATCTGGTTAGTCAAACCAGACTTGTCAATACTTTCAGGTTAGGTAAACGGATCTCAGAATACACCGTTAGGAGATGTGATGTCAAACTTATATTAATATACAATATCAGTTATATATTTTTGAAAACGGAATATTCCACTTGTTATCAACTCAAAATCATGGTCTTAATCATCCCCCTCAGTATTCGTTACGATGTCACTAACACCCTGTATATATCATCTCCATAGCATTATCCCGTTTTCCACATTCCACACACACAGCCGCTTACCTAACCGGAAGATTTGACAGAGGAACAAAACAAATACACGCTAGGTACATATGCGCTAGGTTTACCTCCGAGGAGGTATTTGGTCCGGAGGTATATATATATAGTCTAATCTAATCTAGCCTACAAGATCCCACTGCTGGGCAAAGGCCTTCCCCTCCTTCATTCCATTTTTCGCGGTCCTGTGCGTATTCCGGCCAGTCCCTCCGTTATAAATATAAAATAAATATAATAAAGTATGTAATATAAATAAATATATACTAAATCTGATATCCCTATCCATCCATAGGGAAGGCCCGTGCCCCGGCAGTGGGGACGTTAATGGGCTGATGATGATGATGTTATTAAAAAAAAACTGTTAGTCCCTCGTTCAAAAGTATGTCACATTGCCAATTTCGCCAATGACCAACAAACGCGGGCCAAACATCAAAAATTCGAAATCCCGCCTATCTCTACAAAAAGAACATCGATTTAAATTTCAAATCTTAAAGTGTAAACCAGGACGCGTAAATAAAATAAAACGTGGCGCGTACGACGCACACAACGCGCGACAGCGACAACGCGTCGTCGCGCGTTGTACGTGCCCCTTAATTAGACCGGCTACCCGAGATGGAATTCATTAGGGTCCTAATTAAATATAGAGGCATGATTTTCCGGTTAAGGTAAGGTAGAGCGAAAGTGAGCGTAGGTGCATTGCTGTTGATTAATTAAGGAAGGCTAATTTGCGAGTAAATGTCAGCTTTAGGACTAAACTAGGCCTATGCGGTCTAGTTTAGGCCTGGGAAAGACGCCGCTTCCTTGTACCGGGCCTATGCCAACTGATTGGTTACATTGACTCGGACATTGTACAAGATGTGATACACAGCCATCGAAGTGCTGAACTAATTTAATTACGTTACAATTCAAAAGGAACGCAATATGTAGCTATTAAAATGAATGATCAGGGCGGTTAAAATGGCCACATCGAAGCGACTAACTTAGTTTGATTTGATTTGAAGCAATTCATCTAAGATAGAAAATTTGCTATTTGACATTTGTTTGCGCACTTACTTTTATATGCGCAAATGTCAAATTGCGACATTGCTTTCTTAGATGAATTGCTTCGATGTGGCTATTTAACCCCCCCATATCTAAAATGAATGGTATTAAATAGGTGTGCGCTTTAAGTATAAACTTGCTTAGGTTACTTATGGTTTGCAGACATTTTTCTTTACATGTTCTTTTTTCTTGGGTTACATAAATACATATTCACAAATGGACCTGTGGAAGTCTAGTTGGAAGAACGCTTCACTCATTATGAGGTCGCAGGTTATTGGCCAATATAACATTTTAGAGGGGTTTTTCAATTTGTGTTCCATAAATTTTATATCGATGGCCCATCCCTTTCCTTTTGAATAGATAAGACAATGACAGAAATAACTTAAAGTAAAATCCGATGGTGTGTATTGGAATCAACATTATTATGCACTTTGAAGTCGGTTCAAAAGCTATATAGACACCTACTTTTTACATAGATTGTAGGTTACAAAGAGTCCGTCATAGTACTGTACCTAGCCCACAGAATATCTCGTTCTTAGAATGTTCTGGAGCCGTCAGATGGGATCCAGACATGATTGATATCAGAGATGATAGATACCTCACCGATGTAGCGCTCAGGAATATTGCTACGTCGACGCTTACCTGCAAAGATCATAAATATTGTTATAGAATATCGTAATGTAGGTTACTATAATATAATATGTAGTGTAATTATTATAATAGAGGCGTCTGAAAAGCGATCAGCCCCCTTAGTACGCTGTTCGCGATGCATTAATTGAACAAATATACAGTGTTAGTGACATCGTAACAAATAGTGAGTGGGATGATTCAGACCATGATTCTGAGTTAATATCAAGTGGAATTTTCCGTCGCAAAAGTATGGAACGGAAAATAACTTAAAAAAAAACACTAAAATCAAAAGTGAAAAAGTCCTCAAAGTTTTCGTTACGATGTCCTAACACCCTGTATATATTTAGACACCATACTACGGCTACGTAGTATTATTCCTTATTCCATGCTACAGCGACAGTGATCTGTCGCGTTATAAACCTAAACAATCGTAAACAGTCAATTGAATAGTTATATAATCTTTTCATTACAGTTCCAACACTTTAAATTATAGCTTTAAGAGAACGAGTTCAGAAGACCTGCCATTAGATAATGAAAAGCTACTCAGACGTTTGAATCGCTCAAAAGAATGAAATAGAATTCACAACATAATAATACTTAATTCACTAAGTATACTTTTCAAACTACGAAAGAAGTGACACATACGAAGTAACACGAGAATGACATATTCCCTCGTAATTATATGCCTTCGCAATTCCTTTCCCGTTGAATAAGTAAACGTCATAAGACGCGGCGTCGCGATCGGCATGTCAACGTCGCCGTGCCGACGTCACGTGACACAGTCGCGCCACGTCACCGTGACAAGATGTGACGTGACGTACAATCATACGTAATGGGGTTTAGGACTTGTTATGAGAGCTATTATTTTTATTGGATTTTATACTATATAACGCTGGAGACCCATGTACTAACTGACTGGCTGACTCACTCACTCACTCACTCACTCTCTCACCCACTCTCTCACTCACTCACTCACTCACTGACATAATTATTCTCCCAGAAGGAACGTCGGGGGGTAAAAAATATGTATGGAACGCGTGATTGGGACCTCCCGGTGAGTATGGGAAAACTTCTACATCTTGGAAAACTGCTCCGCATCAGGGAGACACCCCAGGGCCTGGCAAAACTATAAAACCTGGATATTTTTTTTTCGCACAATGTTTTTAAATCTTGGTCAAATCCAATCGCCGGTGAAAAAACTCAAAATGGCGGAAAAACAAGATGGCCGCCATACAAAGTGTACATTTGCTCTACTGTTAGAGGTAGGTGGGTCAGTTTCGAACAAACACAGGACACGCGAAGCTGCTTTAGCAGCGAGCATCTAGTGATTGTATAAATGTGTTTGTTACCTTATTTATATATCGACTTCTTGCTAGTTATTTCTAGCAATATTGTTTTGATATATTTCTTGGTAATTCAATAGTTTATTGTGTACGGGAATAATACAAAAAATAGGCAACCGACTACACTAACCAGCTTATTTTGCTTTGCGATTGTTAGACATTATCTTCTTGAGCTTCTCATTTAATTTGATGCTTTGAATCAAAAGTGCACTCTTAATATTTAATTTTGCCTTTATGTTCGTGTGTCTCCACCAACCGGCAGTGGAGCAGCGTGGTGGAGTATGCTCCATAATTTAAAGCGACGGTGTTATAATATCAAAACGACAAGGTTCCAATAGACAATCCTTCACTGTTATTCGACAACATAAAGAACCCTTTCCCAATAAACCGCGCCGTACCTGCTAACTCTACCAAAGGGATATCAAAACCATCTGTCCGTAAGGATCGTACTATAGCACATACATACATTGCACTTATGTAGGTATATACCGTCTATATTGCCTCGCTGGATTAGCATGGGAATGTGTCGTCTACGGCACTACACTCATACACTCACACACACATAAATGTACATGTATGTTTAATATACAAGCTAGTAGCTATAGTCGAAGCCTTTTTGAGATGAAATAATTAAGCTTTCTGATTTACAAATTACGAATGGTCACTATGAACGACTTGTTTTCAAACGGAGAAAAAATAAAAAATAATAATAAACCTTATTAATTAATTAAGTCAAAAAACCTCATAACGGAGAATGCCGGTTCTATTCCTGATACCAATGAGAGTTAATGCTTATTAATTTATAACAACATAACATAACAAATACTTTAATACTACTTAAACTTACTTTTACTTTAATTTATGTTAATGCT